>NW_011353709.1:39055-47386 GCF_000735185.1 Notothenia coriiceps | reverse complement strand
ATACTGTATGGTATAGTAATGAAACGTAAAATGGCATTTAGCTGACGAGGTATTTTGCTGGTGAGAGATTTTAGTTGCTTTAGCGTGTAGAAGCTAGTAAGCCTACTGTGGCGGCTCAATCCCCGGTTACGCTTGAGTCGCCGAGAGGCTAAACTTGGCTATAAACTGTGACGCGTTTTCAAAGAGAAAGTCCATATAGAAGCAATATAGTTTTAAGGATATTTAATAAACAAAATCAAAACATAGTAACTATGGACAAAACGGTCAACAGAAAAAATGACAGCACAAGCTCACCCTCTGTCATCCCACTCGACATGAAACAGGTGACTTAAATAGACAAACCACACCCATGTGACAATTACCGGAAGTGCTCAACAAACAAATAAAAGTGACGTAAACCAATAATAATACAAATAATGAATTTGGGCTAAGTAGCATTACGGCACCTACACCTACTATTTGATTTGTTTTAGATAGGCACAACATGTTTCATATGCAGACCTTATTTTCCTGTTCCATGTTAAAATAAACCATTTTCAGTGGTACCGCTGAGACAGTAATGTTTTTGGTCATGGAAAATTAGGTAAAGGTCATGGAGAAGTCATTAGTGTAAAAGTGTATGAACCCTGGAATACATGTATGGTTTTTGTTGTCGATAGGAACAATGTAGAAGACACGGTATTAGGGGTTGTTTAAATAGCCTTTTTATAGCTAGACATGCCCTCAGATACACAAGAAATCTCTCATGTGTGCAGCAGCGTGAACAAACAATAAAACTGATATTTGTTTATTCTTTACAAAGAAAAAAATGTCTATATTCCAACTTCTCTTTCCCAGATTTGACTAAAAAGGGATGATACATGTCTAAAACTTCTACTCATCCTCCTGTTTGGTGTCAACAGTTCCTGGAGAATAGTTGAAGCTGCTCCCCGTACTCCCAGTGGGATTTATCCCTAAAGATTTCAACATGTTTCTAAAGGCCCACGAACCCTTTTGATGTGTCCTGTTGGTTTGAGCGTTCCCGGCGTGACCAAACGCTGCACAACAATGTCCTGACCCAGTTAAACGGGTCCAAATCTAACCATCACAATCATCAGAGAGGACTGGGAAGAATGAAAAAGATAGGACACAAGAGAGGGACTGGGCTCCAGAGACCTCCCCTGGCATTCCTAATGCATGCCCTACTTAAATGCTTTACATGAATAATGTTGTGCCCCCCCCCTTCCCTTCTTCGTGTAACAATACCACGTCTGTTTAGGCTGGAATTCAGAATCCAGTGTTTCATATCTCCTGGAAAGCAGCATCTCCCCGAAGATCTCTGCGGTCACTTTCTCAGGACAAAACCGTGTTGTTGGGAGTCAGGCGTGACATTCTCCGAGAACAAGGACAGCCTATTTTTTCAATAAGGACATGATGGATAGTCAACCTCGTGCAGGGATGAAGCACTGGATAAGGAGGGGTGAGAGAAGAGAGAGGAGAGGAGAGGAAGAACGAGGCTTACCCAGGGCTTTGAGAAGTTCATCAAAATTCTCACTCCTCTTCATCTTCCAGGTGCCGGCAAAGTTAGGCATGTCTGCTGAGGCTGAGCGCTGCAGAAAGAAACCTGTTCCTCGTCCTGATGCCTCTGTCTTCCCTCTGTCTCTCTGTGTCTCTCTCTCTCTCTGTGTCTCTCTCTTCTCTCTGTCTCTCTGTGTCTCTGTCTCTCTGTCTCTCTCTCTGTTTCTCTGTCTCTCTGTCTCGCTTCTCTCTGTCTCTCTCTCTGTCTCTCTGTCTCTCTGTCTCGCTTCTCTCTGTCTCGCTTCTCTCTGTCTCGCTTCTCTCTGTCTCTCTCTCTATCTCTCTATCTCTCTGTCTCTCTCTCTATCTCTCTGTCTCTCTGTCTCGCTTCTCTCTGTCTCTCTTCTCTCTGTCTGTCTGTCTCAGTGTCTCACCCTCTTCCTCCTTCCCTGTCTCCTCTGCTGCTGCTGCTGCTGCTGCTGGGCTCAGCCTCTCGTTCACCAAAGTGTTTTTTTATTTTTTTTCTCTTCACACACTCTCTTGCTCCGTCCGTGTGTCTTCGAGTGCCGGCTGCAGTCTCGTCTTCAGCTCTTTTATAGCTTGTGTCTCTAATGGGAGTCAGAGGACGTCCCTCCCCCTGAACGCTCTGTCCCATTAACACAGACTGACGTGTCTGCTCTCCCCGGGGATCAACACGACTGAATTCATTCCTTCAGAGCGTATTTAGAGTGCTTTACTTTTTTAAATAACTCCTTATTGAATCAATTCTTTTTTATTTTGAAGTTGGCTTTTATTGTTTCTGACATATATTGGCAAAAAGGCTATTTTAGGATTAGTAATTCAATGATCTTACTTTGTTCAAAATTATGAATTGACAGAACAAAGTTTATTAAGCTCTAATAACTTTTTTTGAATAACATCCTCAGTCAAAGTGTTCCTGATTTAGATATTACATTTAATTATATATACAATTTTCAAACACGTTATACTGTGTCTGTGGATGTTTCCTGGTCTTTCTCTACTCTCTTTTGCTCTGCACAGTTGACTAAATAATGTTAGATATTTCTGTAAATTACCCTGAAACTAACCTTGAGTCATAAACACAGATCAAAGATATGTTCCTTTGTTTATTCCTCTCAGGCAGACACATGGAAAGAGTGTATTTACTACAAACATATTGAATTGTTTTCTATTAATTATGTATTTTAATGTAAAGTTTGATCATCTGGGGCATTGTCCCTTCTCTGAATGTGCAGTAAATTGAACTTGAAGTCTGCGTTGTGGACTAAAATGGTGCAATATATTTCCAGTATGTTATCAAAGTGCCTCGAACACGGATCAAAGAAGAGGTTTGTTGGACTGATTGTAAATGCTGTGGATGTTTTCTTGTTGATCCTAACTACCACTCGGGCTTTAACAATGTTTTTATTATGTATGCATTGGGTTACATTATGTATGTAAGGGAATCAGCGTGATAATGTTTTCCCTCTGTAGAGCTTAGACATTGCGTAGTGTCTCATGCTGTAGTTAGAGAGATACAGTCGTGCCCTTTAGCAAAGGGTCACCACTCAGACCAACAGGTAGCAGCATGATGGAAGAGAGAACGTGAAGCTGGGCTGAAGTCTAACATCGATCTCATTAAATGGGTTTGAACTGTTATTAATTGTTGATTGACATTACATCATGTGAACGGAATTATACTCATAAAAATGTGTATCACCGGCCAGATATGAACAAAGCATTTATTAGATTTTATAAACCACTCAACTATATTCTAATACTCCACAAGTTTATATTCAAGCAGGTTGTTTCCACTGACTCAAAACTTGGTAGGTAGGTAGGGTAGGGTAGGGAGGGAGGGAGAGAGAGAGAGAGAGAGAGAGAGAGAGAGAGAGAGGTAGGCAGAGAGATATAGATAGATAGATAGAGAGAGGGATAGAGATAGATATATAGAGGGAGACAGACAGACAGACAGACAGACAGACAGACAGACAGACAGACAGACGGACAGACAGACAGACGGACGCATATTTTATGTTCTCTTCTCGAAGCACTTTATTTTGTCATTTCAAAGATAATGACCACGGAAGTCCTGCTTCCCTTCAGCACGCTGCAGCTAATGTCATTACATCAGGTTCATTACCCACTGTTATTATTACCCTGAAAAGGCGAATGAATCACTTGGCTGAAAATAGCAGCGCTCTGATCAGAACTGCCTGCAGGACCAACGAACAGAAAGAAGCTTGAAAGAGAAATTATAAAGTTCCAGATGAGGCCGGAAGAAGATAAGTGCTCTGTGCTCATATGGTTGCTTTTATGATGAATCTCCCTGCTTAACATTTATTAAAAAGTATAATGATGTTGTCCCCCAGTCAGAGCTGGTTGATGTGACCAGGGAAAGGAACGTTTGGGGCTCTCTGCTGGAACTGCTACCTCTGCGACCCGACCACGGAGAAGCGGGAGAAGATAGATGGATGGATAATTATGTTGATATAAAAGCCTTGGGAAAAATGGTTTTAAAATTGAGACTAAAGTACCGGACATAAGGTACATTATATGTTTGATCTACTACATGCAGTCATACAGGTGGCGTGCAGCTTGTGGTCACAGCAGAGAAACAGCTACCTGGAAGAAAGAAAAGTTGTCTACCACTAAACCTTAAGTCCTCCTGTTCATTAAGGATCCCCCTCAACAGGAGTTAAGGTTGCTAACAAAGAACACTTACAGGATAATTAAGTAATAATAAAATCCTTGACTGTTGACTGAAATATAGGCCAATTCTATAGTTCATCTTGTTGTTATGGAGTTTAATGGAGGGTTTAAGTATAGGTTTTACTGCTATTTTAACACACACACACACACACACACACACACACACGCTTTTCTAAATAGGACATCTCTCATCTTCTTCACTCAAGCTGTCAGCACTGATGCCCTTTCTCTAAAACACAATTGTCGATATCCGCTTACCTTCAGTTATTCAGAGTTATTTTAGAAAAAACTATTCACTTTCCTCAACTTGAAATGATTCTCTTGAAACTTTTTCTTGACAGCCTTTATTTGTGTGTCAAGCTCAGACTGCTGCTTCAGCAACTGTCAAAATATGTTTCTGCTTACTCTTCAGGCTCAGGATTGCCTGTCTTTCTGCAACAGAGGCTTTCCTCTATGGCAGGGGTCTGCAACCTTTTTGACCAAAAGAGCCATTTTGCTCCTTTTTCCCCAAATTTCTTTTGTCTGGAGCCGCAAAACATATTTCATAGCTTGATAGCTAATAAAGTTGTATTTATTGTTATATCAGAACAAAAAAAATAATTTTTGCACTATTATTTTTATCTTTAAATCAACCAAATCAGTCGTTTCTAAACATAATTTATCAAATTAAGTAATAGCATCTTTCCTCCACAGTCCGCTGGTGGCGGTAGTGCGCCTCTTACATTACCCGTCTACCTCTTTGCAACACACGAAGAAGACGCAGAGCGGAAGTTACGCCTGATGTTGTCATGGAGTCTCACATGTAAATCACCGAGCTTCAGATATTGATTAAAACACATTTTAAGGTGATTTGAAGGTAAGTGTGTGCACATTTTATCACACTTAAATGTTGTATTTTCAATAAACATTGTCCGCTAAACTGGGGGATCGCCCGCTATTCTGGTTAACTGTTAAAACCCCAAAGAACACCCGCTGCTAGTTAGAGCTAGCTGCTGTTAGCCGTGTTTTTTAGATTTTAATTTTGCTCACCGTATACATATTTAGCTGTGAAGTTTAATTTGTTATTCTGTGACCATTCCCTCCTAACTGTGGCAGCTGTACGACTTTAATATTGTGTTGTTAATGTGGTGTTGCTCTTGTCAGTGACACTACTTTTTTTGAATGACAATGTCCTACTTGGTCAAACTAACACACTTTATTGTTGTTTTCAGGTTAAAGTAAGTTAATAACTGGCTCTCTGACTCCCAGGACCGAAACATGACCACTCAAGTAAGCAACAAATTCAACTAACTCAACATGTGTTTTGGTCATTGGTGCGTTTCATATCTATATTTACACATGTGAAGCTATTTTGAGTGGTCCTATCTATTCTTGACCTTTATTTGTGCAGCCATTTCTTTGTTTTGACTGTTATGTATCTTCTATTCAAATGACTTAAATTAAATTCAGTATATATAATGAATATATGACACTCGTACTGAATATTGCCTATGACTGTTTGCATTATGTGTGAAAGAGCTCACATATTAACTATAAGATGTGTTTTGATTTCAGTACAGCATTCTTTTCAAGCAAGAACACGGTGAGTAACATTATGGATACGCACTGACATATTCCTTCATTATCCTGAACATGGACACTGTATTTTAGTTTAAGTCAATGTCACATCCACTGTTGTAAATCCTCGACAATTATAATAATATTACATTTTGAAGTACTTAATGACACCTTAACATTTCATACAAGCATTCAACCAACACACACACAGTCAAATGCCTTAGTGAATGCAGAAAGCACAATGTAGTCTTTAAAAAATGACATTTGCTAAAGACATACTGAAAACTCAAACATAAGTTTTCATGGATTTGTGATGATAATATAATAGTCATCTTTATTTGTATAGCACCTTTCATAAAATAAGCACAGTTCAAGGCGCTTCACATAGACATTTCACAGGAAATTGATATCACACAGCTTTCAGTTAAAACAAACAATAGCATAGAGTAGACATATAAGAAATACATTTATACATGATGCTCGACTTATCCTTTAAATGTTTTACCAATCAGCTCTGCTAGTTTCAGCTTTGGATAATTTCTCCTCACACTCCCATCAGAGCTCTAACCCGTGTGTTTCCTCTCAGCTCACGATGATGCGATCTGGACCGCAGCGTGGGGGAAGAGTGAGGCGGACGGCTCCGATACCATTGTCACCGGCTCACTGGATGACATGGTGAAAGTCTGGAAATGGTGAGTGTATTTCAATTGTTTTCCCTCATAAGAATGAAACTTCATTTTTTTATGTTCTAAAGGCTTTATGTTTTAAAGGCTTAATCAAAATGAATAGATAAACTGTCTTTTTTGAAAAAGGCTTTACATTCAGCCCATAGAGCCAAACCATCGTTTTATTTTGTCGGCACAGATCATATTCTCTGTGTTCATTCCAGGTAATCCTAACTGAGCCTGACGGTTGTCATTTTGTATTGATCTGTAGGGGTAGTAAGGGTATT
This sequence comes from Notothenia coriiceps, assembly GCF_000735185.1. NCBI lineage: Eukaryota > Metazoa > Chordata > Actinopteri > Perciformes > Nototheniidae > Notothenia > Notothenia coriiceps. The sequence continues at coordinate 40,668 of NW_011353709.1, read as the reverse complement.
GATTGTGACCATAAATGGAGATGGCAGTAGCACACCTGACTGCCCGCCTCAGTTTATTCCCTTTTTAGCAATGTCCCCGCTTTTAAATCTAAAACTTTTCCTTCAACAAAATCTGTTACAAACCAAAATGACATGAAGTAAATCTGTAGCAACGGTTCAACTTTGCATCAGATCAGGAAATGTTTACAATTTCATTTCAGATCTTCAATAGTAGTATTTACCAGCACATATTTAATGTAAGGAAAAAGAATATGCCATGTTGACATTATTGGGCATCTCACTGTTGCTATAGGGTTTGTTTCTGGTCCTTTTTATCACCCATTTTCTCATAAATCTTTATTGAATGTGATTTAGACATTTGTCATGGAATTGTGGATGTTTAAAGGTCACCTGTTATGCAAAATTCACATCTCCATGTCTCTTCTACATCAACACGTGTCCCCTCTGCGTAAAGAGACTCTGAAAGTTTCAGGAAAAAAGATTCTCTCTCTTTTTGTCCTGATCCATTTCTATAAAAACCTGTCTGAAAATGTCTCTGATCAGATTTTGGCCACTTTATGATGTCATAACGATGTTTTGGCTTGTGTGACCATTAGCCAATCACCACCAAGGTAACTCCCCCCACACACACACACACCTTATCCCCTGAATCTCCTCCTAGAGCACCATTGTGTTCTTTTTAACCAAATCTCTCTCAGAGGGGCGTGGGGAGGGGCTCCTTATTTTCATCTAAAGTAACAGACAGAGAATCAGCACTTTTGAAACAGAGGGGATTATGGGATGCTGCAATGATCTGTTTGGTGTTTGGAGCCAGTTCTGTATATATCTGAGACCTATAATATATTGATGAAAAGAAGTGTAATTGGGGACCTTTAATGTAGAATTTTATTTCTAGGCACTTTCAGAACTTTCTCCTCGATGTTGTCCTAAAAGTTGAGTTGATGTTATTTGACAGTTTGTCCTCACGTGTCCCTGCAGGTGTGATGAGAAGCTGGAGCTGCAGTGGTCTCTGGAGGGCCACCAGCTGGGCGTGGTGTCGGTGGACATCAGTCACAACGGAGCCATCGCCGCCTCCAGCTCCCTCGACGCTCACATCCGTCTCTGGGATCTGGAGTCCGGGAAACAGATCAAGTCCATGGACGCCGGACCTGGTGAGGCCTCAGAGGATCATGGATAATAATGTATTGGTTTAAATTGTATTCAGTAGGCCTCAACCTCAGATCTATATTTTACTTTAATTAAATATATATTCTTTTTTCCTGTATGATTGATCTTCAGCAAGTACTTTGAATAAGAACGTTTTTGCCATGGTATTTTAATTTATCAGGTTAATTATCTAACTTTTGAACAAATTAAAGTCGGCAAATTACTTTTTGGCGTGTAAGATACTGGGTGTTTCTCAATGTCGAGGAAGGATGCTCCAGAGCCACTATTTCAAGGATGCTACGTCATTGAGTCCCGCCGAAGGACTGTTCCAATGTCCAGCAGTACTTTGAATTCTACCGAGGCCGGCGTCCTTCGTTGCGGGAAATTTCGAGGCTGCACATGTGTATCCTCCGGGGTCTTAAAATCCCCACAATGCTTTGCACACGGACCAATTTCCAAATCTTTGG
>NW_011353709.1:0-39019 GCF_000735185.1 Notothenia coriiceps | reverse complement strand
GTGGAATAAGTGGATTAAGAGGAGGATCTAGGTGGTAATCGCGCAAGTGTGTCTCATGAAAGGGGGCATGAAAAGGGCAAATCAAGGGCAATCATGGGGAATAAAACGCAAGGTGTTGGTTTCTCGTGAACACGGACCCTTGAAAATGGGGGTAAAAATCACGGACGTTCTCTTCCACCATGGTTTTTTTAATCGTACAGATAACCGATCCGCCTTACGTTTGTGCGGGACATTTGAGACTTTACAAAACACTTCGGCGTAACATAAACATCGTAAGATCGTAATCGAATTCGGGGCGCGTGGTTGCCTCTCTTTATGAATACCGTTGTGTGTTTTTTTTTGTACCCTCGCAACCGGTAGGGGTTGAGGCCCCTGAAGGCGCGGCCCTAAAGCCGGCCGATTTGTTATGGGTGTCATAAACTGTACTACTGTTCAACAAATCTGTGCTGGGGCTGTTGGGGTGGTACGGTTATTTGGGGTTCGTCTTTGTTCGCTTCACATACAGTTCACTCGAGTCATAGCATTGTGTGTGTGGGGGGGTTACCTTGGTTGGTGATTGGCTAATGGTTACACAAACCAAAAAATCGTTATGACATCATAAAGTGGCCAAAATCTGATCAGCTCATTTTCAGACAGGTTTTTATATAAATGGATCAGGACAAAAAGAGAGAGAATCTTTTTTCCTGAAACTTTCAGAATCTCTTTACATAGAGGGGACACATGTTTATGTATAAAAGACATGAACAAGTGGATTTTGCATAATAGGTCCCCTTTAAGTGTTAAAAGCATCAGTAATATATAATTCATATTATATATAATAATATAAGGGTCAATCCAGAATTGGAGAACATTTAGACATACAAAAAAAAATGGAAACGGTAATAAACCATCAACATTTTATCTGTATTTGGCCAGCTCAATGTACACTTTGTATTTGTGACCCATAAACTATCTGAAGAAGACCATTCTGTCAAACAAATGCCTTTCCTTTAATACCTTAAGTATTGTGATGCTAACACGTAGGGCTTTTAACTAGTTTTGAATCACATGTAGCAATATTTTACACTGTGGTATTATTTATAATTTAGCTTGAGTAGAAAGATCTGTTTGTTCATTGTTTGTACTGGTTTCTTGTAATTCCTACTTTTGCCTCGGGCCTGAATGCATCACCATCGTCAAACTGCTAACTCGCTAATGTAAACACATCGGGTAAACATCACCATTACAGGGTCATCTGGAGGAGAAAACTAACGTCAGATCACATATTATTAATCCAAGGTAAATTAATGATATCAACAACAAAACGCTACCTTAAACCGAGTAAAACACAACCCATGAACTTTAACCTTTGACTGTGTGTTATATCAGTGTGTTAAATCAGGAATGGACGGAAGACATAACCCACCTTGCAGCAGAGCAAAGAGTTTAACAACAACACCAACAGAGACCCTGGAGCTACTAAACCCCCGCACAGGTATGTTTTATCGGTGTGTTTTAGTTACATCTGCCTATTTCTTACACACTTTGTATCAGTTTTGTTGTTTGCTAGCTAACACAGCGCGAGGACACTGTGTGACATTGCACGTGTTTCCGCTTTCCTTCACCAACCACTGCATAACAACATCAATCGCTAATTAGACTTTAACATGGCATGTGGCTGCTTAATGTGTCGTTAAATATGTATATAAGGATAAATCCTGTTTTTGTTTTTACATGCTGACCCTCAGTGATTACATTACCAGCTGCATAGAAAGCTGCATAGAAGCTGTACATGTCATTCTAGTCTCTGCTGTAAACTTCCCTCTTTGTCCTATAGTTCCGCATAACATGAAGTGAAGTTACATAAGGTAGTTCCTGAGATATGGTTTCTTTAATGTAGCATGTGTAAATACAGCCAGTGGCACAGCCCTCCACATTCGATGTGTTCGATCAGCCACAGGTCTGTCCTGTTGTGACAAGTACCTTTTTTAAATGTTGTTACAATAGCTGTGTGTGAAGGGAAGTAAAAAAAACTCTTCCCCTATTGTAATCCTGCGACATGTCCTTCAATTTATTCTGCAGAGATGTATTGAATTATCTTGTAAACTGAGAATTCAGACATTGCCACTCTTGTGTTGTCAGGAACATATAATAATAATAATAATATATTTTATTTATAAGCGCACTTTTCATTTGTGTAAACAAAACAAAAGTGCTAAAAAATTAAAAAGGGTGAAACAAAAACAATAAACAATTAAAAAACAATTAAAACAACATAATAAAAGCTGTGACATTCATGCCGGCATGGCATAATGTGGGGGATTTAAAAATCTAGTTAAAGGCTATTCTAAAAAGATGCGTTTTTAAACCTTTTTTATATAGCTGCAAAGCCACAACCCATTGACATACACATATTAAATAATAAGCAAAATGAGTATGTTTGGGGTTTTGGACCTATTATCAATACATCTAAAGACATTCCTTTTGATATATATTTAACCTTAAGATTGAGCCCTTTGATCCTGGACACAAACGTTTTGAAAGGTGTTCCTCTGGCAGGAAGGAGGCCGAGTTCCTTCAGTACTAACATTTTTATCCCATTCATTGGCCTGCCTGACAGCCATCATCCATTCACATTCTCCACAGGCCAACACACAATGACCCTAATAAAGAGGGTTAGGACCCCCATTGACATGCATTTCCTTTCCCTCTTATTGTTTATGTATTTATTTAAACAAGGACCATGCATACATAACATTAATCTTAGAAAAGAGAAGATTTGTTTTTTGCCAGATTTGAGCTAATGGCTCATTTCCATCTGCAGTTTCTTCCAAAGACACTAAAAGCAGAGTCCTAACCTTGAAAGCATAACTGTTAAAAATAAGTATTCTCAAACCTTCAAAACCTTTTACAAACCCTGGTAATGGCTCTTGACAACCATCCAAATCTGATCCAAGAAATCAGATAAAATAATTAAATACTAATATTGTATAACTTCAATAACGGTGAATGTTTTTGTTGACAGGTGTGATGGCCGTCGGAGGACCGATGACTTCAGATCCGTGGCTTTAGTGGCGCAGCGCTGCCCTCACTGGCACCATGCAGCAGAAAGGTGTGATGCAGATCATCGAATGGGAGGACCTGGACAAGAGGAAGTTCTACTCCCTGGGCGTGTTCATGACCTTGACCACCAGGGCCAGCGTGTACCCGGCCAGCCTGATCCGCACCCGGCTGCAAGTGCAGAAGGGGAAGGCCCTCTACTCCGGCACCATCGATGCTTTCTGCAAGATCATTCGAGCGGAGGGTGTGCGAGGCCTCTACCGGGGCTTCATGGTCAACACCTTCACGCTGATCTCAGGTCAGGCTTACATCACCACGTACGAGCTGGTGCGCAAGTACGTGTCCCAGTACTCTCCCAGTAACACCGTGAAGTCGGTGGTGGCTGGAGGAGCAGCTTCTCTGGTGGCTCAGACCATCACGGTGCCCATCGACATCGTGTCCCAGCACCTGATGATGCAGGGCCAGGGGGAGCACCTGACTCGCTTCAAGGCCAAACCCAAGAGGATGCTCGCAGCGTCGAAGCGTAAACTCATTTTCGGCCAATCGCGGGACATCACGGTGCAGATATTTGCTGCTGATGGTTTCAGGGGATTTTACCGGGGATACGTGGCATCGCTTCTCACGTACATCCCAAACAGTGCACTCTGGTGGCCTTTTTATCATTTTTATACAGGTAAGGAAACACCCTGTTTAATAAATTGTATTGATACCAATGTCATTATTGATTCAGCACACCGGTCAGATTCTTTATGATTTCCTGATGCATTCTCTATGTGAAAGAAAAGTTGGCCTGTATAGGACTTCATCGTCGGTGCCCGTTTAGAAATATTAAACGGGCACGTAGAAACAACATATTGGTTAAATATAACACTGAAGGACTAAGTGAAGGGATTCAAATGGAAAGCACCAGTTGGACACCATGAAGCATGAGTTTAGCCAATGTAAGAAAGAAATGCCAGCATTAATAAATATAATTGATAACTTAGGAGGCATACAATTTCAATCAGACAGATTTGAACACAATTCTCAATTTCTCTTCATACTCTGTTAGATTGGATTCATATTGAATGTTCTTGGCTGCTGGAGGCATTTAAATAGTGACCGAAACCACTAATATATTGGGCTTACAGTGTTTTTATATTCTTTACGTTTCCAGAGCAGCTGTCCTTGATGGCCCCCACCGAGTGCCCCCATCTGATTCTGCAGGCTTTGGCCGGACCAATGGCAGCAGCGACCGCCTCCACCATCACCAACCCCATGGATGTTGTTCGAGCAAGAGTTCAGGTAAACACTGAGACACCATGTTGGAAAACATTAAAGCTGACATTTTCTCTGTGTTGACACTCAATACAGCTGGAGTCAGCTCGTTTCTCTGTGTTGCTACACTTCCTCTTGTTGCTAAGATTACTCAAGAGCTTCCTAACATGCTCTTAACTTCATTTAATCATCAGGCTGATTCGACAAAAGCAAGGCAGGACTATATTCTGGTTTTAAAATGTTACTTAAATCTCTTTTTAATGACTCAAATCAGACTCAAATGACAACAATTTTCATTGACTTCGTACGATTTAAAAACCTAACAAGCAGGTGTTACACAGGACCAAGACTAAATCAAAAACATCTGACAAAATGAACACAAGTGCTCATTCATTTGGAAAAAATGAAGTAGAACTGGAGACAAATATGCAACATACAAATAGTAGAAAAATGTGTCCTTTAAGTTGCTGTTCCGGAGCTTTCCATTGTTTAACATGATCTTCCTCAGCAGATTTTTTTGTTGACTTTGAAAGACTTTACGTGCATGTTGCCTCCAGATCAAACGTGTATTCTTGTCCTTGGAAACAGCTGTTAAAACAACAAGAATTCACTTTAAATCTCATCCCAAAATGGATCCACAAATATCTAACGATGTACCCCTCTCTCCCGTCTCCTAAAGGTTGAGGGCCGATCGTCCCTCATCGAGACGTTCAAGCAGCTGCTGGCGGAGGAGGGGGTCTGGGCGATGACGAAAGGTCTGTCGGCCCGCATCATCTCCTCCATGCCCACCTCGGTGCTCATCGTGGTGGGATACGAGACTCTGAAGAGACTGAGCCTCAAAGACGAGCTGGTGGACTCCAGACACTGGTGAGGAACCAGGAGAGATCGCACCGTGATTCCCATCCACACAGAAACTCTTCCCATCCACACAGAATCTTTTCACAGGAGAGACGACCAATATCTGTGTCCAGCATCGCTATGACTGCTTTTCTGTTTATCTGCTTTTCACGCGCCTTTTTAAATCTGTGTTGTTATAATGTTGGTACAATACAGCAGAGTGCAAATGGTGACGTTTAGGTACAATTGGGAGTTACCCTGCCTTTTTTTCTATTCGTCAGACCCATTTCTACTGGCCTTACCGTGAAATATAAAGATTTAAGTGAAACTAAGGTTCTGCATTTGCCCAAAATGTCCAATCTGAAGAAAAACACACAACAAAATAATCCTAAAATGTAAAAACTGTCTGAAGAATTAGCTTTTTTAAGTATAGCATATATCGAAGTCTCTGTTTGATTAATGCCTCCCATACTGTTTATTAACAATATGGTATGACTGCAGCAGGCGTTTTCTTTTTTTACCGTGTCATATTTCAACAACTCACAAGCAGCCTAAGCTTGTGAACACTTGCTGCACCGTTTGAGTTACTTTAAAAATTGTACAGGAGAAATACATACATCGCTAAAGTGTGAAATGTAAGCTATAGAAAATTAAAAAATATATCTCAAGATCTGAGTGAAACCTAGCTCGATTCTGTATCGTTAGACCTAAAGCCTTTCTGTAATGTGTTCAGCTGCGTCTTGTGATTTATTAAATAACAGTCTGTGAAGTTTGAGGTGGTGCGGGTATAATGATGACTTCTACTTAAGGATACGTTGATCAGACAGGCTTCTCTGCTTCTCATTTTTCCCGCTTGTGTAAATGGAATGTACAAAACAAATGGAGATTGACAGAAAATAGATGTATCAGCAAAAGTGTAGAGTTAATGTTATAGGCCTTAGATAACGTTGAAGATGTGGGAATCATAGGACACTACTACTGATTATTTAGACTGTTCAGATGACTGGGGATCAAATCTGCCACTATTCGTTTAAAGCTAACACAGAGAGAGTAAAGGCAGCGGCAACACATCAGCGAAACTTTAACGTTGCCTTCAGATTTCACCGTCACAGGCCATATGACTATTACTGCCAGAAAACATCTCGGTGAGCTTTTACACGCCTCTTCTCTTGTATAAACTTCTTGTTATGCAAACTGCACTCTTGTTTAATGGACCCCAGATTCTGATGTGATTGATTCCTGAAAAGCACATTTAATGGACCTTTGCCTGAAAGGAGGAAGTGTGTTGTGTTGTGAACATGTGTTCAACAACCACCTGCCGTGTAAAAACTAAAATCCAACAATTGTTAAAAGTGCAGTTTGATGTGTGTTCAAAACGTGTGGACCTTTGTTGAAAAGTAATAAAGCATTCTGAATCACTGCAGCTGTTTTATGACCTGTTCTTTATGAAAGATTTATATTTTAAATAAATGTTAAGTGCTTTGTGCAACTTTAGTTATTTGAGGCTGCAGTTCAGCTGCTGGCCCACAGAGGGAGCTCTACATCACTGCATCTCACTGCTGCTCTAACAGGATCCCTCCAAACATTTCTAATGCAGCTCTAATGTTCTCCATTTATAGGATCCCAAAGTCATTTCTTCAAATGAAGGAGCAACACAAATGATGAAAGGCTAATAGTAAAATGATCCAGTCTGAATTTAAACAAAACAAAACAGTCCAATGAATAAACGTGCACTCTCGGCCCGTCCACACGGCGGCGTGCGTTGAAGCTTCAACGCTTCTTCCCATTCACTTTGAATGGGGTGATGTCGGGTGACGTCCATGGATGTATAATAAGAACTTGATACAGCGTGGGAGGCGGGGTCTCGTTCTTTCCTATGAGAGCAGCTTATTGGCCCATGATGACAAAATCATATCTATGGACAAAATGGCCCGACTTTTGAGAGAGCGAAACGTCACAGATTACCCATCATGCCTGGCTGTCGGAGCAGAAGAACCCGTATGTGCGCTCACAGAGCATGCGCCCCTTAAGCCCCGCCCCCCGAGCTCCCACTCTCGGCTCACTAGAATGAATGGAGAGAAAATAAATCTAGATTCGGCTTTTAGTGCATTTTACAACTTTAACGACCGAATGATTCTAATAAGGGCTATAAAATAGTTCATACTGGGTAGTTTATTTAGTTTTAGAAAAATGATCCGCTGATTTAAATACGTCTCTTTCCCAATGTTAGTCAATGGGAATAAGTTGTTTTGGGCCGGGTGACGTCACGGACTGATACGGAAGTTGCAGTACCGCCGTTTGGACACAACGAATGTTGGGCACAGAGTCCGGCGCACTTCCTGGGGGATTGGTGACGTCACGCTTTGCCGAACTGCATTGTGGTTCCTTCGCTTTGCTCGCTCTAGCCAATCAAACCGCGTGCTCGTGTGTCCGGGGCGGGAGATTCATGTGATTGGTTGTTGCTTCAACGCATGCCGCCGTGTGGACGCTGCGTAAGACCTAAAAAGAGGAAACCTAAAGAGTATAAATAAAAAACACTTTTACTTGATTCGATAAGTTTAAAGCTGTATATTTCCTAATACCCCGTCATTTGTTTAATCTAAAATTCCTTTACTGCCATTTGACAGTTTAAAGGCTCCATACTCATTTGCTATTTGATCTGAAACCTCAAGATAATCCATTTAAAATGATATGCCATCCAAAACAAATCCTGCTATAATACATAACTGCATGGAGAGCTCAGCCCGTTAACCAAAACAAAAAATACAAGGCAAACGTAAGTACAAAAGAAACCCTTTTATTGACCGCAGTGGGCCAGTGCAAAAACCCAACACATGTACAGCCCCTCCCCACACCCCCCCCTCTCTATTAGCAGCGTCCACTCCCTGATGTAGTAAACCTCTGCAGCTCCTCTCTCTGGACCCCCCTCACATGGGACAGTCGTAGATGTGGATGGAGCGGTCGTCTCCGGCCGAGATGATCTTTGAGCCGGTGCTGTTGTACTTCACGCTCCAGACCTGAAGACCACAGGAACAGAGAGGACGGGATGTTAGTTAAAGATTCACAAAACTTTACCCACATTTAGAACAAATATATTTATACAGCTTTTGATGATAATGATTATTATGATAATCTTTATGGATTTATATCACAAATCATTTTAGTTCTGCTCCTGCACAGCTGCATCAAAGATTAAAGAAGTGTTAGGCAGTTAAACAACTAACCTCCACAAGCAACACAAAGTTCAAATTGGAGCGGTCATGGATAATCTTCCAGCTTTTTACAAATACACAAACAATGCAATTTGATCAGAAACAAGGGCTGCACTATGACATGCTTTAATGTTCAAAAGGGACCTCTTTAATACAAAAAATCCTTGTTTGGTACAGACCCACCCCCCACAAAAAAAATAAAATCATGATCAGTTTAACCCTTATGTTGTGTTCGGGTCTCCCGTGAAGTATAATAACTACGCTCCAGTTTTTTATATATCCTCCACAACAGCTATATAAACAAAACAAAACTGATTTTGAAAATGTTTGCCAAGTCTAAAGGTCTCTTAAAAAAAAGTGTGTAATTTGGTGTTGGGGTTTGGGAAGACCCGGCAGAAATGTTTTGGGTGACTCGAGGTCAAATTTGGCCCAATCAAGATTCATCTTTGACTTTAGACACCCCTCCCCCACACCCTTCATCCACTGTAACAATAATTGTTCGCAACATGCACCTGGTCTCCCCCAAGCCCCCAGGAAGTGCGCCGGACTCTGTGCCCAATATTCGTTGTGTCCAAACGGCGGTACTGCAACTTCCGTATCAGTCCGTGACGTCACCCGGCTCAGAACAACTTTTCCCCATTGACTAACATGGTGAAAGAGACGTCTGTAAATCGGTGGATTTTTTTTTTTGAACTAAATAAACTACCCAGTATGAAATATTTTATAGTCCTTATGATCTTTGCTAGGTCCTTAAAGTTGTAAAATGCACTAAANACAGCTAGTGTAGGACAGCTTGAAATTTGCCTTCATATTTATTTTTTTAAACCTGCCATAATTCCCAAACCCTACATTCCTGAGACATAATTTGTCATGAAAAATCATGACAAATTATGTCTCAGGAATGTAGGGTTTGGGAATTATGGCAGGTTTAAAAAAATAAATATGAAGGCAAATTTCAAGCTGTCCTACACTAGCTGTGACATCACGCACTCTAGTTAATGTTAAAATCTGAAGAAGGCCTCTGTACCAAGGTCTGAACAATGTTTAATATCTCTAAAAGTAAGAATCAGATTTAAAAGTTGTTTTACACGAATAATGTCAGAAAGATTTGTAACATTTTAAAGTTGGAATGAGGTTTCTGAATGAAAGTATGAATGAAGCAGTTGAAGTCACATGAAGATTGAAGATTTGTTGAAGTCTGAAGAGTTTCTCCATTGACTTCCATGTTAAAAATGTGATGAATTATGGGATGTATCTCTGGAATTATGAAAGTTATGAATAAGAAAAGTAATAGCCATCGATTCCCGACCGAGCTGAACGTTTTGATGTTTGAACGGAGTTTCTGCGATGTTCAATGCAGGAGGAGGAGAAGAGGTGCAAAATCCCGGCGGAATAATAATAAAGAAAACAAAGAACAGATAGTGGGAATGCTGTATCAGCATTCCCACTAAATTAGATGATAATATTGCAAAATAACTAAAGTTGTCAAATAATTGTAGTTTGGAAGAAGTATAAAGTTGCATTTATGTAATGTAAAGTACAAGCACAAAACTGTATTCGGTACGGTAAGTAGTAAGTAAAGTACTTGAGTAAATATATATGTGCAGATTCAAGGCTGTGATGAGCTTTTTGGTGTCAAATGTTCCAAAAGTGGTAGAAAAAAGTCTTGTGCTTTAATGCAGAAAACACTATTTCACAAGGAAACTCGTGCAATCCAATCTTACTCAAATAGAAGTAAAAACATGTGTACATTGAGAACGGCTTAAAGTACCAAAAGTAAAAAAAACTCGATTACAACTTGTTTAATTATTTTAGTTGGGATAGCTATAATATTACATCATAATTTATTAGATAATTATATTGTGTTTTCATTATCTGAAACTGCAAAATAATATTTATTTAAGAGGAAATATAAAGTTGCATAGCATGGAAATTCTAAAGTACAGTAAAAGTACATAAACATTTAGTTAGTACAGTAAGTAATTGAGTAAATACCATGGTTAATCTAAATGAAGTGTGAATGGAGGCTGTTATTGAGCTGTTTAGTGTCAACTTTAACCAGAGTGTGGGAGAGAAGGGGGAAGGGAGACTGCTTCACAGAAATGAAACTTAAAGTGGCTGCTGGCGTACGAACCAGGAAATGAAAGTATAAACAAGCTGCGGTGTGTGCAGAGGGACAGATAAAAACACACACAGCGAGGAGGACACACACTTCCCTGCAGAGACTCTGAGGATGAAGCTGCTTCACATGGCTGCGGCTCTGCTGTCTGCATGGGTCCTCACAGCTACTGCTGCAGGACCTGAAACAGGTACACACACACACGCGCAGACACGCACACGCACACAATTGTAATGCATGTCATTGACTTCCTGGTTACATGCATGTTATATAAGTGAACCCAAATACCATTTCTTTCAGAGGGAAATTTTTTGTAACTTCTCTAACAGCATAATAAGTGAAAGTACTCTAGCAGTGAGATAACAAGTGTGTTCTTATTTTGTATTTATTTATTTAAGATTGAACAATGCAAATTAATTAACATCCTGTGAATGTGCCAGATTTAGCCATAAGGGTTCATTTTCATCTGCAGTCCCTTGCAGGTTAAGGGCATTAAACAAAAACACACAAGAGCACATGAGCCCAGAACACATGAGAACGTGCGTGTGTGTGTGTGTGTGTGTGTGTGTGTGTGTGTGTGTGTGTGTGTGTGTGTGTGTGTGTGTGTGTGTGTGTGTGTGTGTGTGTGTGTGTGTGTGTGTGTGTGTGTGTGTGTGTGTGTGTGTGTGTGCGTGTGTGTGTGTGTGTGTGTGTGTGTGTGATGTGTGTGTGCGTGTGTGTGTGTGTGTGTGTGTGTGTGTGTGTGTGTGTGTGTGTGTGTGTGTGCGTGTTTGTGGTGTAGCAAGTTTTGGGAGACATACTTTTATGGGATGTGTTTGTTTGTCTCCAAATTAAGACCCAAGCTTTAGTTTGGTGTGAAATTTGAACGCTTTTTATATTTTGCGGGATACGTGACCTGATAGGTACAAAAACAAAGCATTGTCTTAGAACAAGAAGTTATTTTGGAAAAAAAGTCCTCATTATATATGGGGACAATGGGTTTATTATACTGTATCAGGGCCGGACTGGGACAATAAGTCAGGCCGGGTATTATACCCAGCCAGGCCACTACCAGTTTTTTTCCGATGACCATTCCGGGCCTGTACTGTATAACACCAGTGGGTATAAATCTGCTCATTTCAGATCTTATACATTGCTGTGCAAATACAATCCCAAACAATGAAACATTTCAAAAGCTTCTTTTAATTTTGTAAGTATCTTTTCTTGCTCCATATGCCATCTTGGAGTTAATTTAAGAACATGTTGTCTGAAAATTGCTGTGTAATTAACACAATTGCCAACAATGCTTATTTGCCTAAGCGCTTATGATTGGATTGTGTTGTACCTGTGTATGAAAGTTCCTTGCTGCATACTTCCGAACAAGGAGTGCCCTTTTTGTCAGTAGGAACAGTCTGACACACCTCTTGGCTTCTGTAAAATGATAAAGAATGACAATAATGTCCTCAAACAAGTACTTGCTAAACATCGTAGTTTGTTACTTTAGCTCGAAGCCATCTGCAATATTGAACAACAAACTTTATTACAAATAAACAAGTTTCAACCATAACATTTGATGACTTGGGATGGGCTGCAGAATGACTTGGTTGAGATGACCCGTCATCACTGGGGGAAGAAGTACTCAGATTTAAGTAAAAGTAATAATACCACAGTGTAGACATACTCAGATACAAGTGAAAGCCTGCAATCTAAATGTTGGCATCCAAATATATTTAAAGTACCAAAAGTACTCTTTATGTAGAGCCTATTTCAGAATAATATGTATTTTATCATTGGATTCTAATTATGAATCCATTAATTTGAACATTTTTATTTTGCTGCTGATAATAAGTTAAAACAATTAAATACTCCATAATAATGTTATAATTCATAAGTCAATTACATTTTTGAAATAACAATATAAACGTGCAAACTAATCTTCTCAAATAAATGTACTTAGTAAAATGTTTTATATTTGCTTTTGGTGGATTAAAAGTAGTATAAATCGAAATACAAGAGGAAAGTGCAAGTACTTAAAAAATGTACTTAAGTACAAAACTTAGTTACTTTGCATCACTGGCAGCCATCTTCTTTTTACCCTGATTAGTGTATTATGCTTGTGCTACGATTAGATGGCTCAAGTTGGTAGAAAAGTGTCTCCGAGAACAGAAGGTGTAACTTTATTCTGCTGAGCGGTTTTCTACCAAGTTGAGCCATCTAATATGTGCAGCAACCAGGAGATAATCAGCTCTTATTAGAACTGTAAAACTGTATAAATGTATACCAGTGTAGTATGCATGAGTAAGATGCAGATGTAATACTATGCTAACCACTTGTTTGTGTGACTCATTTTCCTCTTGTTTTCTATAGGAGTTTCCGGGGTTAATTTAAATGGGAAGATGTTCACTTTGTCTAGTTCTGCAGGGGGAATATCCTTCTACCCCCCCCAGTTTTATACCACTCCCTACCCAACTCGAAGATACCCCACCACTCCCTACCCAACTCGAAGATACCCCACCACGCGCCCCTATATCCCAGAGTCCACCGTCAGCCGGAAATACAGCCCCACCACCACCATCACCACCACCCGCCGCTACACCACCACCCGCCGCTACACCACCACCCAATACCACACCCCCACCCTCCCCCCGCCCACAGCACCCTACGCTAGAGGTGAGTACATTCACAAACTACATGCCCAACAGAACCACAGTGTCAGGATATGCATCCCAAAATGTTTCTTCAAATGTATTTATGTTTTTATTTCTAGGCAATTTTCTTTTTAATTGACTTCTTCTAAACATAAAACAGGTCACAGGAGAAAAATACTGTTTTAGGTAATGTTAAAGAAAAATTAAGGTTGAACATATTTTTTCCAAAATCATATATATGGAAATGTCTTTATGCCCTATGGATATAGGTTGGAATGTTTGCACTCTTCCTTAACAAAGCAATACTTATTTAAGGAACTATGATTTGGCGTTGAGAGCGGTAGTCTTTCTTTTCTCTTTTCTTTTGTTCCACTGATGGTAATCTACGGTGTCTGACAGGTGCAAGCAAGTGCGCTAGAGAGACGATGCAAATATAAAAATATGTGCCAAAACACAGGAAAACGAAGAAACATCCACACCAACTGAAGGAAATATGCGCAGCGTTTTAAAAAAGTGGAGCAGAAACGAAAAGCTGCAAATAATACAACGATGCAAATAAAAAATAAATGCTGCAAATAAAAAAAAAAGTAATAAAAAAAACACTGCAATTAAAAAAATAAAATCGCTGCAAAAAGCTCAAAACACAATTTAAACCAGGGGACACATAACACTGATGCACATAGCTGGGACCAGGACGGATTATAACTGCCACTGAAAACTAAACTAAAAGGTCTAATGGGTCTATTTGAACAATGTGACCACATGATTCCTTCAGATATCATTGCAGATCTGCTGGAAGCTAGCAAGCTAAAGTAGCTAACCTAGTCATTTCAAATATGCTAACAATGATTTAAGATTATGAAAAAATAACTCTGCCTACACAGTTGGCCAACTTTACAATTTGCGAACGTCAACATGCGCTCCAGTCCCAGCTGGTTGCATCACTTTTTAGTGTCTCCGTTCCCGTGTTTGGAACTCCCTGCAGCGTTTTATTATCTGCATTAATTTGATCTTTTAAAAAAAATTTGCATTCTGTTTTTATCTGCAGTGTTTTGTATTTGCAGTGTTTTGTATTTGCAGCGTTTTGTATATGCAGCATTTTAAGTAAACGCTGCGCAGGATTTCGTCAAGTTGGTGGACATTTGAAATAAATGTCTGCACTTTTAAATTAGTGTAATTATGATGTTCCTTATTTAATGAATGTGCAACAACAATCATCCTGTGACCAGATGTGTCCGTGTGTCTGCGATACCTGACGGACGCCCCAACGACACTCTTCACACTTCGTCAGTCCAGATACCCTCTGCGCTTCACAGTCGAAGATGCTGATCTAAAGTATTATCTGGACATGGATCCGTATGGTGGGCATACTTTGATCTTTCGACCCAACATAAAGTTTTGGCCAGGCATCAAATCAGAAGCCTGGAGCAGAGTCTGCCTCACCGTGGACAACATGAACCATGTGGCCCAGGTGTTCAGCGGCTTAAACACCAGCATCAGGAAGCTGCTGCCTAGACCGGTGAGAACAAAGTCTCACACACATTGAAGAGAATGTTCCCAGTTTTGCCTTTTTATAACTAGATAATCAGACTGTATTTGATTTGAACAAAAAAAAGAGAGAGCGTTAATCACAATTAAAATATGTGATTTATCATGATTAATTAGATAATTATTGGCATGCAGTCTGACCATTTTCCAAAAATTAGCTCAGGCATCGACAAAGAGAAGGAGGCTGTGATTGCCCTCGGTATAAACAGGTGTAATCTGCACTTTAATAAATCGTAAGGCAATATTTTCTCTGCAGCTATCATATTTTAAGGACCTTGTTTCTCCAGGGGAGACTTTCTCCACTAACTCCGCCTCCTTTCCTTTATTTATATTTGAATTATATTATTATTTTATTTGTATATATTATTTTTTTTTAAACAATATTTTCATACACAATGAATGAAAAGACAATATTAAACCATTATTCATATAAAGATGGAGACACACCCTAAAAATGTAATTGGGTATCCCCGATATGTAAAGGTCTCTATAAAATATATTCAGTTTAATAAACCACAACTCACTATGAAGAAGCACATTTGAAATTCAATTTGCATCAGGTCCGTCTATAAAAGAGGTTAAGAGCTTTTTAAGAACTAGATAAAAACAATAACCATGGCACATTAACCTTTTACAAACATTAAGGGATGAACGAAGCCTGAAATATTTCTTGTTTTTATATCTGAAAAAGGGTTTTAGCATTGTAATCATGGCCTCTAATATAATCTACTTGTGTCTCTCTGTGTGTGTGTGTGTGTGTGTGTGTGTGTGTGTGTGTGTGTGTGTGTGTGTGTGTGTGTGTGTGTGTGTGTGTGTGTGTGTGTGTGTGTGTGTGTGTGTGTGTTCAGTGGGTGTCGTCAGGTGAGCCTGTGATGGATTTTTCAGAATTCAATGGTCAGTTGACCGATGTGCAGTTGTGGGATTATACTCTCAGCAAAGTAGATGTNCCGGCAGGTTTCCGGTAGCTTGTTCCAGGTATTTGGAGCATAACAACTGAACTTCTCCATGTTTAGTTCTGACTCTGGGGACAGAAAGCTGACCTGTCCCTGAAGACCTGAGAGATCTGGATGGTTCATCATTTAGCAGGAGGTCAGAAATGTATTTTGGGCCTAAACCATTCAGTGCTTTATAAACCAGCAGCAGTATTTTGAAATCTATTCTTTGACACACAGGAAGCCAGTGTAAAGACTTCAGAACAGGAGTGATGTGATCCACTCTCTTAGTGTCACTGAGGACTCGAGCAGCAGCGTTCTGAATCAGCTGCAGCTTTCTAATAGATGTTTTAGTGAGACCTGTGAAGACACCATTGCAGTAGTCCAGTCTACTGAAGATAAAAGCATGGACAAGCTTTTCCTAATCCTGCTGTGACATTAGTCTTTTAATCCTAGATATATTCTTTAGGTGATAGTAGGCTGATTTAGTAACTGTTTTAATGTGACTGTTGAAACTCAGGTCAAAGTCCATGACTACACCTAGATTTCTGGCTTTATCTGTTGTTTTGCACATTGCAGACTGAAGCTCAGCGCTAACTTTTATACGTTATAAGAAAGCCTTATTTCCAGTTTGTTCATCCATAGAATTGACTCATTACTTACATACCACAGCGTATTAGTGGTTATAAGTAGCTGAGAATAGCAACACTTTGAGTGTACTATAGTTAAGCTTCTTAGAAAGGATGAATGCCTTTGGGGCAAAACGTAAAAGCAGAGAAATGTGATTTCTTCTTTTGTGGCTTTTAAAGCAAGATGTGGTTACGTTCACCCCAAAGGAGGCTGAAAATGTTTATTGTTCATACTTTTTTCCTTGCTGTATAAAAAGTAAGCTACGCCAGCGCTGAGCCCCTATGGACAGTCATCTTTGGATGCACAGCAGAACTCTGCTCTCACACAACAGGACATCCTGTGTAACTGTGCCTCTCAGGTGACTGGCTATGAAAGCACACACTAAGCTTTCCCAATGAATTATTAGTGAAATATTGTGTAAAATAACTGTATATTGCTTTGGTTAAAGAAACACAATGCATGTTTGTTTTCCCAAATCCTGATGTACTCTGAAGAAGAAATGTCCTCAAAAACAATAATACACCCATGCACTTTGACATGAGGGCATTCAAATATGAAACGTGTGGAAAAGGTGTGAGCCGCCATCTCACAGAACTGGTTTCGTAAAGTCGTACAAATCTATGAATAAGTGTTGTGAATAACACGAATATTGAGTTTCATATCTTCTAAATCTGAAATATTTCCTCTTTAACAAAAAAAATGATTAGCTGTGTAGAACTGCAGAAAGAGCATTGTCACTGCTGACGGAGAAAAAGGCAAAAAAAACAAAGTATGTATTTAAGCTCAATTGAACTAAGCAGGCCTGAACCAGTTTAGAAACAAAGCTTTTAATACCCAAATAATGACTTAATAAGTGTTTCTGTTCTCAGCTCCACGGCTAAATATTTGCTAGCAAAAGGAATTCTACCATGTATATGACATTTGGCATCTCTTGGCCGGATAAACAACTTGCTGACTACTCTCATTTGGTGTTTTTTGAGTGCATGACAAATGTCCCTCCCTCACTGTGATGCCTTTGTCAGCTAGTCTTTCAGACTGCATGCAAACATCTAAAAGCTGTAATGCAAAGCAAGAAGAGTGGAAAACTGGAATACAGTTTCATATAAAAGATGTTCTTCTAACAGAAAATGACTTTTCCACTTCTCAAAATCTTATCCTTGATTTAAATCAGGGGTTGATTTAACTCAAATACACAGAAGGCCAAAATAAAAAGATGGGTACTAGTCGAGGGCCGGACTGGTTCAATGTTTATTGCAAAACTTATTGCACATATTAAACCTAGAACTAACAAAGCTTAAATTATTGCCTATAAAAGCAACATTAAATAATCAATTTCCCTCAAAGAGAAAACCAAACATGCCCTGTTGTTGTGAGAGTAAAAAGTGCAGAAGGAAACATCCATTAAACTCAGTGTGCTGCTCTGTGATGCTAGTTCAAGCCAGACACTTGGCATCTCATCTTGGCTGCAAGGTCATCAATGTTTGGGCTCAGGCTCTGAGCTGAGGAGATCCTCAGGATTGAGTGAAGGTGTGCGTGCAATATACCGGCGGGCCAGACCTAATAGTAATTAGAAATTATCCTGCGGGCCGAAATTAAATCCACCAAGAGCCTGATTTGGCCCCCGGGCCTTGAGTTTGACACATGTGATTTAAATCATGAATTTAACAAGTACGGAGGACATGTTCAACTATTGAAAACAAGGTAACATGTCAGTAGGTTTTCACAACTGAATAAAATACATGTACATAATAAATATTCCACCCCTGTCAAACCCTGACATCTGTTTATGTTAGAACTGGCTGTCCCACACATAAACCTTTTAGATTAACTGTAGTGAAAGGTGAGCACATAACAGCCATGCACTAATATAAGTATATAGAAATGCCAATGTAAAAGTTGTTTTTTAATAACTTTAAGAAACATGACAAGCGAGATCATGTGGAGATAAATCATTGAGAGAAGCAGTTTAGCCTGCTGTAATCCACTGGTATTGGATAGCTTACATACCTTAAAGATGACTCTTTGGATGTTTGTCTCATCAGAAAATATCATAATCATGGCCTATAATCCTACATTCAACACATCCATTGTGCTCTGAATTTAAAAGCAATCCTCTTGTTCTTTGCACAATGTCCCTGTGACTAATATACCAGTCAAATCAGACATTGCACATACAAGATCAAGTGTTGCTTATATTATTAGAGGTGACGTCTGAGAACATCTCTTCATCTGTTACTGACACGGTATTAAAGACAGCTACAAAGCTAGCTCTTATCGTGAAGCACACTCGCTAACCAGCCACTTATCGGGCTTCTGGCTGTACGTATTGACAAGATAAGAAAAAGCAAGGCAATTAAACACAGAAATAGGTAGAACGTTTACTACATTTGTGTCGTTTTTAGCACATTAAAGACACCTATAGCTAGCGAAGTTGGCGACATTAACGGCTCTATTTGTAAAGCAAACAAGCTAATGTTAGCATCAATGTCTCCAACAGTTTACTTTATGTAATGATCACTAAAAGCTAACGACAGCCATCTTGATCGGAAGGATGATTTGTTGTTTAATCGATTCCTGTCTTTGACGGTAATCGGGTGAAAGGACGACTGCTTAGGTAAGGTAAGGTTAGAAGAAGATATTTACCTTTGACTGGCGGAGCGAGCGCCATGATGACTTCTGAAATGAACACGACCCTTTCTCGCAGACACTGCACTGGGGCAACACTGTGCCGACCAATCAGAGGCCAGAGATCCACAGCCACGCCCACTCAATAATTAATAAAATAAAAACAAAGCATTTTAATTGCTGATGTAATTATAACATTTTATGAACTGACTAATAATAAATAACTGACAGTTAAAAAACAATATTTTAATTACTGATGAAATAAAAGTACAATTTTAATTACTGAGAAAAAAAGGAGGAGGACATTTTAATTACTGACAAAAACAAAAAACATTGAATTACTGACCAAATTAAAAAACACATTTGTATTAATGACAGCATTCTAACCTACTTACAAAATAAAAAAATAAATAGGATACAAATAAATACAATACATTACTAAAACAAATACATCTTTATTAACTGAAAGTTACTAAAATAATTTAGATTTGTAAAAAATATTTTTTAAAAGTATTTCAATTTTCAGAGGGAAATGTACTTTTTGCTACACTACCAGTATCTGACATAGTTACTAGTTGCTTTACAGACACTAACAAAAAAGGGAACAGTTTATCAAATATGATACTGTGCTCCAGATTGAACTCTCCAACAGTAGTTTCCACTTTCACCAGCTGCTATCATGCTATATTTGAATAATATAGTGTAGGACCATACCTATATAAGGCATATTTATACTTTCTATTTTTCAAAATACCAAACAGATCATACATTTTAGCCATTCCTCATTTCGCTCAATTCAACACTGTCTTTGCAGGCTGATTCTGTGAGAACAGCACCATCTACAGGCCTGGCATATGTACTACAGCGTCTCCAGCGCTTTCGAACGGCAATGTCCGTGGCTGTCTCCTCCTGATTGGTGGAGTTGGCCCAATAGCCGTAGCGCCACTTCTGTGATGTCATAGAAGTGTTCAAATCTGGATCAGCCAGTATCAGATCCGTTGCAGCCCCTTTTTAAGAGATTTGGGTATGGAGGAAAATAGAGAGGGTTGTGTTTTCTGACACTTGGTGAGTTCCCTGGAACACCGGGGACACATGTTCATGTATAAAAGACGTACAAAAGTGCATTTTGCATGATAGGTCACCTTTAAAATGAATCCCCTATTACACTGTTCTTCAATATTATGTCTCACCGTTACAGACGTAAGGATCAAATGTTTTTCGTATTAAGTTGATGTAGAGTCTGTCTTTATTTAGCTTCCTGGTACAGCGCGTCCCTACCGTTATCCCGCTTCGCCAAATAAAGAGAATCTGACACGGGAGGTGCGCGCGTCTCTGGTCGATAACATTGTGGTAATTTCTTTCCATGAACAGTGTTTGCGTCGGTCTGGACCACCGACTAGCGTACGCTTCTGTACGCACCCTCCCGACACCGGTCGACCTACATATAATGTGTACGACGTAATTTCTTTGGGTATAGGAGTCCTTGATGGAATACAGCTGAGTGAAGATACAATACGCTGTATCCCCTTTCTCCCTCTCAAATGTCCGTCTCTGATCCGTTACTGATGTCGAAAGATACCGTCGACCATTAGCAGTGGTGACTCGCCAGTCGTAGCATTGGGGTGTTTTGGGCTCCTGAAAGAGACAGTATTGCAGTGCGGCTACGTTTAAGAGTGTTGGCCTTCGTAATTCGGTTCCGGTGTACCGCGTACAATGCCGCTCTTAATGCGGGCCGCTAACTAGCAACAATACGTCACCAACCAGCTTCCGTTCGCCTTTGGCACGTTACAGTGTGTCACAGGAGGCGCGACACAATCGAATCGTCTTGTTGTTTGACTAGGGTTTCACACATTGGCTTCTATTCCGTCGTACGATTGGGGCGATTTGTTGTTTGGCTAGTTTTGTAGTGACGGACCCCAAAAATCATCGAGGCGGGCCCAGAGACAGACCCACGAGAACGAACAATTTGAGAAACAGACGACGTGCCACCCAATACAGAAGCGCAGGTAATGACTAAATTGTGTGACTATATTGTGTTGTCAGTTTCCCAGATTGTCGAAGGTACCCAACACCAAAATGAGCCAAATTTCCATCGCGAAAAAACAACAACTATAGTAATTGAGAATGGAACCTAATTATTATACACGTAGACTGCAATCAAAAAGAGGAGGTCTACTGGACAGTGTGGGACCACTACAAATGTGGGGCTACACCAATGTAATTCGCTCATCGTCAAACGTACTGCTGGACCAGCTACGTAAGTCCGGGATCCGTTTTCAGCCTTAATGTTCTTGGTCATGGTGTTACTTGTGTTGTCTAGAAAAGATGAGTTCGGATTTCAATATTATTATGGTGTCACATTTTATAACGATGTACACTACAGTTTTGATCAATTGTTCGGATGCACAATCGTAGGTTATTGAATTCCCATAAATTCCTTCCGTAAACAAACTGTCTTACCAGAAGAAGCTATCAAATACCCAGTGTTTATGTTATCACATGTAACTCGCCGGGTTTATCGTCTATGTTGACCAACTACCAATAATTGGCAAGGTAAAAAAAAACATACAGATCTACAAGAGTGTTAAGACCAACGGGAATATAATAATATATTATTACTTATACTTAACTTATTATAATGACTACGAAAAATTGTGAATTTCCCCTGGAAATACGTTTTAGGTGAACAAGTACGACAGAAATATGTATTGTACACAGGGAGATTACATTTCTTCCAATGACTTCAAAGTCCTTTTTTCTAAGAGAGAGAAAAACAGGACTCAGGTAAATATATTTTTTGGACAGACTTTTTAGCTCGACTAGTCTAAAACCGGTGAAATACTACAGTTGCTAAAAAACCGAACACATTGGTAATCGGTTAGTGGTTGGTTCCATTGGGGTGTGTGTGTGTGTATGTGTTGTGGAATAGTGGGACTTAGAGGGAGGATCTAGTGGTAGATCCGCGCAAGTGCGGTCTCATAAAAGGGGCTATTGAAAAAGGGCAAATCAAGGCAGATCATGGGAAAAAAAAACCGCAACGTGTGGTCTTTTCTCGTGAATCACGGCCCTTGAAAATGGGGGTAAAAATCACGGACGTTCTCTCCACCATTTTTGTCATGTTACCAGATACCGACCCGCTTACGTTTGGGTGCGGGACATTTTGAGACTTTACAAAAACACTTCGCGGTAACCATAACACCGTAATCGTAATAATCGCAATCGTATCGGGGCGCGTGCGTTGCCTCTCTTTTATTGAATACCGGTTTGTGTTTTTTTTTGTACCCTTCGCCACCGGTCAGGGGGTTGAGCCCCTGAAGGCCGGCCCCTAAAGCCGCGCCGTCATATGCGACACTTCAACAAACGCCGACGGTCTATTTGGGTTTCTTCTGCTTCACTAGCCAGTCACGAGTAAACGCATTAGAAGGGAGTCCCTTGAATAAGGCCACACTTGTGCTAATTCAAAAAAACGGCACCCGTCGTGATTCAGCGGCCCCGTGATTCATGCCTTTCATGAACCAAACTTTCGCCGATAACACAAGAAAAATTGGTTTATTACGAGAGTCTCCCCACACCCCGTACCGGAGAATAATAAGTAGATTTCATTGTCTGTCTCTAGTCGTGAAACTTGTCCCGACTTTGTCTCCCCTAATACCCTACGACGTTACTAGACAAACCATAACACCTCGGTTTTGTGAAGTCTCTGTACAAACATATATANAATAAAAAAATCATTATTGGTCGAGGGCCGGACTGGTTCAATGTTTATTGCAAAACTTATTGCACATATTAAACCTGGAACTAACAAAGCTTAAATTATAATAATTTAAGCTTTGTTAGTTCCAGGTTTAATATGTGCAATAAGTTTTGCAATAAACATTGAACCAGTCCGGCCCTCGACCAATAATGATTTTTTTATTTTGGCCCACTGTGTATTTAAGTTTGACACCCCTGGGCTAAAGGTTCTGTTGTAGCGGACTGCAATATTATATTATTAATATAATATTATTATATATTTGAAGCTCATGCCATTTCTCTTTTATTCATTAAAAGACAAACACCACGTTTGACTGGCAGCAGATTCATCTACCTGCTTGCTTCATGTCTCCGATGCGGATGATGTGCGGCCAGTGCTGCAACGTTTTAGCAAAGAAGGGATTGGTCACTCCCAGAATGACTGACGGCCTGTAGAAATAGAGAGTGAAGATGTGCAATTCTTAACTTAGAAATAGACTAACACATATGTATAAACAAATACAGGAGCAAGGAGACAGTTTAGTTCCTACAAACTTACATTTTCAGGAGGTGAGACCAATTATGATTTTAGATCTTTACAGAGTGTTAGTGTTTTCTGTAATTTAAAGTCCAATTTCTGACTGTTGACATATTTTAACAAAGTGACAAACACTGGTTGATTGATCAGTAAAAACATTCAAATATAAAGCTGATGATGAATGATCTGCTTTAAAGTAGTTCAGCAGATGTCAGATGTAGACTGCTGTGCTCGGCTTTACTCACGGAGCCTGCGTCCTCGTGGTGTACTCTTTAAATTCGCTGTCGTGGATGGTGAAGTACGGCCGGAAGTCGCTGCTATAACGCAGAGGAGAGATGCAGCTGCAGAGAGAGAGAGAGAGAGAGAGAGAGGTATATCTTAATTATTATTTTTTTTATAAATATGCAATTTACTTATGCTGCTACTTTCTACTATCTTTCTATACTTTCTTTCTCTACCATGAAAATGTATTGTAATTGTGTCATTTTCTTTTTACTATTATGGGCCAGCCTTTTATTTAATAGTGTTTTTATATTTCTGCTTACAATGTACATTTTCTCTCAGTAGGACGAATACAATAATTCTGATTCTGATATTAGATGTGTAGATTTGAGTCCTTTCACTCCAGTGCGACATGTTAACGCAGATGATGACAGATTCTCTCACCCCAGTCACCAAAGTAAATATTGGCCACATATCTTACCAACATTTTGACATGAAAAGGCCTTTTCAGACAAATAATGACATGCTCCATTTGTCTTGTTAGCAACACAACCCTTTAAAGAGAACATTGGTAGGGGCAGAGACCCAGAAAACATATTCCATTGAATTCATTATAACCTCAAATGTGCTGTTAAATGCAGAGCATCTATATCTGCTCGCACTATGACCTGCTTGTAAACTCGGCTGACTCACCTGACCAATGCGAGCACGGTATCCGACGACTCTGCAGGCGACGGCGCCATGACAACAAGGGCCTCCCCCAGCAACACCAACTCCCACAGCATCTGTATGTGGAAGAAGACCGGGTAGAAACATCTGGAGAGAGAAAGAGAGATTTAGAGTGTGCTAAACAAAGCTTCCTTTTAGATTACTGCAGAATATAAGCTCTGAGGCAAACACACGTTCATGACACCTGATACACGTTTTGTAACTAACAGCTATAAACAATTACCACGGCCACATGACTTCACATCTCCACCACTAAGCTAAATCAGACTTGTATTCAGTGTAATGACGTTTAGTAGACTCATTCATCCATTTCTTAGCAATCGCTGTCTTGTAGACACTAGGAAGCTTCAGAAACTCAACACTGTGCTATTTACTGTAATATTTAATATTTCACTTTTTGCATTCCACTATTTCTGCATATATGTATATATTTGTCTAATTAGATTCCTGGAGTGGGATTTTTTCTTTAGACTTACATTTTTTTAATGATGATATCGTAAAATATTACAATAGAGATTTGCGATTCGATTTAAAAACCTCAATAGAAGCTTTGAATGTAAAAAAATTACATTCAGTACAGGCTTAATCACAAGCATATGTGGTTGATAAACAGAGTGACTCACCTGAAGAGGTCGACCTCATGGATGGTTGGGAGCACGATGGACACCTGACTGTCACTCTGAAAACACAGACACACTCTCTGTCAGTGGAAATAATCATGTGTTCAATTAATGTGTACACACTTCATGCTGAAAATAATACCCAACTAAATACATGTGTTGAACGTGTGTGCGTGTGCGATCGATCGATCACCTGGGCGGACTGGACCAACTGGGATGTTCCTGGTTTGTCGTAAGAGGTCGGGATGCGAACCTGCGGCAAAACACAGATTCACAGTGTTAGTTTGAACAATTATCATCCATTTTAACTCATTCATATTAAGAATATCGACTGCTTGTGGTTTATTTATTTTTTTAGTTGGACACTCAAAATGTTAATTTCTATTGTCATGTCAACAACAATTACTGTGAAGTAGTCGCTAAATCATCTTATAGAATATACAAATATATAAGAATATAAAATATCTTTAGGGGAACAAAATATTTTTTGACTTTTCTAAGCGTAAAAATGTGTATCAACTACACCATATAATAGTAAAGTCAAATAAATATAAATAATACAAATAATGCAGCAGCTAAAAACATATGAAAACAAGTTAATTAATCAATTATATACAAAAGATAAAAGAAGATACAAAACTAAAATGATGAAATAAATAAAGTACACATGAGAAAAATAGTGCTGCAGCTTAAATATGTGAATATAATATAAAGTAAAACACAGAGTTGCAAAAGATAAAATGAAAGATAAAATAAAATACTGTAACAACTAACCTATGAAGTAAAAAATAAATAAAGCTGAAAAGATAAATAAAAACCCATCAGATGTGCAGGATTAAAGCTTCCGCAAGCCTCCAATGTCTCTGTCAAATAAAACCATACACTTTTCCTATAAAGGACATGCTGACCTCCCAAACTCAGGTGTCACTCATTCCATGAATAATAGCTGCTAATGGAAGGTGCTGCACCGCCTGAGCCTTATCTGCTGTGAGCAGTCACACAGGGTGTTTCTCGAGTAAAGCTGCTCCAGAGCCACTAATTCAAGCATACTACGTCATAGAGTGCCGCCAAAGGACTGTTCCAATGTCCAGCATACTTGGAATTCTACCGAGCCCAGCGTACTTCGTTTGGAGACATTTTCGAGGCTGCACGTGTGTAGACTTTGCGCACGGACCAATTTCCCCAAATCTGTGGCGGAAAATGTAAGGCGGGGCCTCTCATATGACGCACACCTGCACACTTGCTAGCCTGTTCCACTTTTTGTTTTCCGAATGCCAGGAAGTATTCTTACCTTGCTTCTGAAGCAAGGCGCTCGGAAGACATGTGCTACCAAGAAAGCGTACTCGTGATTGAGAAACACCCACTGACTCACCTCCACCTGTTGATTGTGAGTGAGTGAGTGAGTGAGTGAGTGAGTGTGTGTGTACCTTGATGACCACGCCCATAATCGGAAGTGTGAGTATTCTTCCAGGATGGGGTGTTGGCCAGCGGTCCATGTCGTTGCAAGCTGTCAATCAATACACAAACAACAGCCATCTGAATCAGAATACACTTGAAACATGAATCTGCTTTACTAAAAGTAAAACAAGGTTAATATACTCTCAGTTTATTAGGTACACTTAGCTTCAAGTAATGCAGTTTAGATTTAGTTAAAAGCCTTTTAAAAAATTGTTTAGTGAGTTTTCTGCATCACTTCTTAAGAGTTTAGTTACAAAGAAAGTTGCATGGAGAAAAATGAGATGATGTTTAATTGGGCTTGCTGCTTTTAAACCTGATTTTCCCTTATAGGGATTATTCAAATATTGAGTTTATCTTGTTTAAAACATTAAGGCGGAGACAGACAAGCAGACTGACCAGCCTCCAGACAAGGTTCCTGTTTCTCAAAGTATTCTGGAGCCATGATCTTCAGCAGCGAGTGGAAGAAGGTGACGTAGGGCAGCTTACTGATCAGGACCAGAGACTGGAGGAGGGGAAAACAACACGTATGTCTTGAAATGGATATAGTAGGTAACGAGAACATTCTATATGGTACTATAACCATCTTATTTTAACAACAGAATCTTTAACTGTGAAGCATGCTAGTTTACTTGTAAGCAGCACTTTAGGATGTTGAATTAACTAGTTAATGAACGATTACATCAGCTGGGAGCTTCTAAAAACATGTCATTTGGTTTTTAACAGTTTCCTTTCACTTTTCTCCTTCACACACTCATTTACATCAGGTATTTTCTTAAATCCTAGAACTTCAATATAGAGGGGAAGATAGGCAAACCAAATGTGCACCTTATGACTAAAGCAAACATATTTTCAGGTGTGTAGGCAATTTTTATCTGGCCTCTGGTGATCTTGACCACATCATTTCATTGTTCAAGTGAATTCCCTATTTCTAGACTGCACTCAACTGTTAATTGGATTGTAGTGTCTTTTAACATATTGGCGCTCACCTTCTGGAAGTATCCTCTCTTCAGGGATTTGTCTCGCACCTGACGGAAGTACACGTAACCATAGTAATGGCCCTGCTCCCTCTGCAAC
Organism: Notothenia coriiceps; assembly: GCF_000735185.1. Taxonomy (NCBI): domain Eukaryota; kingdom Metazoa; phylum Chordata; class Actinopteri; order Perciformes; family Nototheniidae; genus Notothenia; species Notothenia coriiceps. The sequence goes on along the minus strand of NW_011353709.1, from coordinate 11,820 downwards.
ACACACACAGATACACACACAGAATGAGTGTGACATCACTAAACCAGAGGATTCAGGTGTATGCATAGCTGCATGTTTCCTGTGTGTCCAACCTTCAGACAGGGCGGTGCGTCCCGGTCGGTGGTTTCAAGGAAGACGCCAAGCGATGACTTCCTGTTGGAACCCTGACGAAATCGGAAGCAAAACTGGGTGTCGCCAAGGCAACCTGTGCACACAGGAGAGTGAACTGGTTACCATGGGATCGAACTGCCCGGATTAGAGTAGGATAAGAAACTTATTAGCATTTAAATATTTTGTATACAATGTATTTTAATATCTCTACATGTAATTATTCATTTAAGCATGCATAAACATAGGCCATTAAAGTCATTCAGGTTAAGCAAAAATACATTATTTATTGGTCTTCTTTATTTTCTTTTATATTTGTGCATTTGCCAACAAGATGCGGAGAATATTAAAAAAAAAAGTCAGACACTTGTGAACTTTGTATTGAGAGTTAGAATTAAAAAACATGTCGGCATTAACATAAATTATATACTTAGTAATTGAACACAAACTTTGGGGAAAATTAACATTAATTCAATTTTCTATGGTAAACATTCTATATTGGTCTTCCTTTATCTTGTGTTGAATCAGTTCCATTTCCAAAGACTACCGATTTATTTTTGATTCAGAATGATTCTCTCTCTATTTCCTGTTGAAAAGAGGAAATAATTCACTTTGAAAGTCGATGTATTAAGTATATAGTCAACCTTTTATTATTATTGCATTGTTTCCAGAGTTTATATAAATGTATTTTTCTGTGATATTAAATGTGCACCAGTCAGCTCGTATCAGTGTCCTTCTGGTTTCTTCCTGATATTTGGAAAAACAGTTAGAGGGAGGTGGAAAGAAGGAGGAAATAGGAAGTGCCCAATGAGTCGTTGAGCAGCCTTTAACCCCCACATGACCTTCGCACATCCTCCAGCAGACACAGCAGAAGAGATACAGAGAGAAAATATGAGTTTAAAATAACAAGACCCGCACAAACACTTCAGCCCACACTTTAAAGCATTCCACTACACGCACACACTCACACACACTTCCTAGAGCTCAGAAAAGACTCCATGACATCATCAGGTTGCGTTTGGGACCACCCAGGTTGAAACAAGCCACTGAACCACTGCTCCATTCAGACTGCATTTTCTCCAGCGACTGTAAATGCTCTTGCTTGTATGTATGCGTTTTTGTATGTGTAACCCTGTAACCCTTCCAGCACTGTCCACTGTGACGACGCAGTGAAGAGAAGAAACATATACTTTATCAACACAGTAGGAAAAGCCTATAGGTAAAAAATAATTCTGGCCTTTCCTTTTCACAAATCACAATATGTCCAATTGGTTAATAAAGTGGCTATAAAGCACTATTTATAATCTAACAATATAAATGATCATGAATTTTATATTCACAAGTACTTTTGGTATTGTTCTATATATTGATTTTCAGTGTATCGTCATGTAACAGTGTAAAGCAGCAAGGGCAATCTCAATTGAGGTGCTGGAAACATACATGTTTTGCATGGTTCCAAGTGATTATCAACATTTTCACAAAGTAATTTCCAGTTGTATCAATATGTTATTACAACCTTATGTATATGTGAATGTAAACACCCAAAGAGTAGAGCCGTTGTAGAGTCTGCTGTTTTGCCACCTCTTCTTTCTGAATACTCTGAATGTTGTATCTTCTCCCTACAGTGACAACAGTCAAGTGGACTGAACACAAATGATGGCAGCTCTGATGAAGTAAAAAAAAAGTGTCTCTCTCTCTCTCTCTAACACACACCATCCCAAAGAGAGTTTGTGTGTAAACTAATCCCTCAACAAGTTTTTCTACAGTCTAGTGTTACACTCATGACAATTTTCAAAGTGGCCTCTGACTAGCTGACACCACAAACATCATCAATTTCAAGATATATTCCTTTACGTTCTCATTTGGAATGTCATTTTAATGTTGTTTTTTCCGTAACACCACATCTGTTGCGGTTTCTACCCATTTTTCCCGCTTAATTGTGGGGTTTCTTTGGGAGATTACCTTGTGGGCTGCCAGGTTTAGGGACAGAGGGTGTCCCATCCCTTACAGTCTGTACAGCCCTCTAAAAAATATTTGTTATTTTGGCCTGTATAAATCAAAGGTAATTTGATTGTTCAAAATAATTGAAATGAAAAGGTGACTGCTGAAGCCAGAGCTCCTAGGTTTTGTGCCAGAGACAAGACGATCTCATCCAGAATCACATTTGCAAGATTAGAAATGATTAGCCCTGCTGCATAATCTTGGTCAACAGTATGTTGTGTGGTTCGCTCCATCTGTTTGGAAAGGTTAAAGGTCACCAGCTTGACAACCTGAAACCACCTTGATGTTCTTTTAGGTGGGTGTTTCACAATTTCTGTAACTTTATGAAAACTAACAATTCAACATTTAGGCACCGATTGGTCAGAAGTGTGGACAGTGAAAAAGTAACCAGCGTTTAATGTTCCCTCTCAAGCTTTATAAGAAATACAACACTATGCATTTCTTAAAAGGGGGACCGACTCTACTGTACGGCCTTTATTCCAAAACTTAAAAGATGAGTTGAATATTTTTCTGTCTTATGTCGACATAAGAGTGTGTCTATTCCCAGGAACGTACATAACCGTTCTTTAATCTGACACGTCATCATAAAGTTAAGGCAAAGTCTCCACAGTGACCTGATTGTACTGCTGAGTACAGAGACACAAGTTTAAAAGGCTGAAGCAGGAACTCACCTGAGTTGGAGTCAGGAAAGGAAAGGTAGCAGATGCTTGTTTTCTGAAAAATACATTATTTCGTTAATTTAAATTATTTTAATAAATTCATCTCGGGTTGATTCAGGGACACATAAAGTAAACAGTAAAGGAACAATGATGATCGGTATGAACAAATATATTACAAACAAAGAAACTTCTGGTATTAAGTGTTCCTTGCTTATCAATGTGACTCACCTCTTTCTCTGACAGTTTGGAGTGATGAGGATAGATAACCTGAAAGACAGATTATCAAAGTTAACAACCCACATCTAAAAACAGTGTTCAACTTTGCTAAACAAAACAGCACATTCTCATTACAGGTTTAAAAACTAGGACATCTTTTTAATTTTTTTTTTTATTGTATTTAAAAATGTCACCAGGTAATTGACTCTCTGTTACTTCCATTGTGTTGCGCTTGATTTGTCACCATACTACAATACACATGTTGCCTTCTACGACGTGCGGTCAGGGGAAGCAGAGCCTCACCTGTCATACTCCAATGTAATGGAAAAACAACTAAAGAAAAACTAAATAGTAATAATAATAAAATGTCTCCACTGATCTGTGTTGTAAATGTGCTTTATGTATGATTCCAATCGCTTTTTAAAGTCAAAATCAGCAAATTTGCCGAGCTCTGCTACAACTACGGGTAGCGATGAGAAGTGAGGCAGGGACGAGCTCTGCCTCCCGTAAGCCTAAAATGATATTTAGGCTCGCTAGTCTCACCATACAACGGCAATGAAAAAAGCACCAGGAGAGGCAGCCATAACCTCTGCCGCACGGAAGGGGGCGCACATGAGCCCACAGGTTCTTGTTGCTACTGTTATTCTACGCAGAGACGGTAGACACAAACAACTAGACTTTTCAAATTACAGGAAGATAAGGAGGAATTTTACAAAAAAGTAATAGAGATTGTTGTCCAGAAGGATAGCATGGACTTCATCTTCAAGTCAAGGTAAGACCACAATTGTAATGAAAATGGGATCTTACTAAGAAAGAACAATCCAATATTTAGATGTTGGGTATCCTTTTTTTGAACGGTCTGTTTAAAATGAATTGAAGCATCAGACTATTTCGATTAAGGTCAAAATATAATATTTGTAAATCTGACTCTGAAAGAGTCAGTGCCTCACCAGCCATGAACCTCACCGCACGTCACTACAGTGTAACATTTTTAAAGGGGATGTCAATTGTTTAATAAATGAATTATAAGTGATTAATGCACCTTACATTTCAGAATAACATAAATATCTAGATGACGCGATATTTACAGCATTATGGCTTCAATCAATCAATCAATCAATCAATCAATGTTTATTTATATAGCCCAATATCACAAATGTTACATTTGTCTCAGTGGACTTCACAGTTTGTACAGAATATCAGTATCACTGAAATGTGTATAAAGCACAGAGTTTTGGAATATGTGAAGTAATAAAAGTCAAAATGTTAGGTCAAAGGAGTACTTTTGTTGACTCCCTCTGGGTAACTTGATTATTCTATCGTGAGAAAAATAAACAGCATTAGTGTGTTACCTGAATAAGTTTTGTTTTTTTATCCAAAAACTAGAACCCTTAGCCTCTGGAAACTTGAGCTTGGAATAGTTTTTCACAATTTGCTGACATTATAGAATACATTCTTTATTTGCACTCTATGCCAAGACCACAACTACACAATAAATAAATAAAAAGGCAACAAAAAAAAGTTGTGGAGTATTTATGTTACTAGTTACACAAGAGAAAGCGAAACAGAAAGACTTGCAGGAGCCTGAAACCAGGTCACTGTCTAACCTTGTTAACACATGCAGTATTTTGTATTTCTTCTGCATCCCAAACACCTGTGACGACAACGGGTGTTTGGTGTGTTGAATGTAAACCCTTCATGACAGAGATGCGTTGCTCAACTCCCCGAAATTAAGCTGTGAATAAGTTTAAAGTGAGTGAAAAGAGAGGAAGAGTTTCACTAAAATGCTCAACGTGAGATAGTAGCAGAGCTGATGTTGTTGGAGTAGACTGACTCCTGAGAAGATAGCACTCACAATTTACTCACAACCAGCTACGAGAAACTATATCAGTTAACAGACTTGGTATCTTGCAGTGAAGCTACTATTCTACATCTGTGTGTGCATGTCAGCAGTGTTAGAGCTAAAAAGGACAACACAGAGAACTAAACAAACAGCTTCATGTAGATATCTTCGTGTGGCAATCCAGTGAATAGTCAAGGCCTTAAATAACTGCTAACTTGAGTATTTTTTTTTAGCAACACCACTATTAGGAGTTTTACGTGACGCGGATCATTGTGGCTCACCTCCACTGCCTGTCCCAGCTCCAGGTCGAAGCCAACAACGCAAATGCAGTGTAGCCAGGCGGAGAAGCGGTCCCAGGGTAGCAGGAGAGCCTCCTCCGGCTCGTCGTCGCCCCCAGGCCCGCTGGGCATGGTTATCTCCTCGGCCGGGGAGATGCTACTAGCGTCCTGGTCGTCCAGATCCTCCGGCTCTTCGACCTGCTCCCCCAGCTCTTCTGGGCCTTGGAGAGCCATGACTACGGCCCCACACGGACACTCAGACGCTCCGGAGAATATGAACGCCTTGGATAAGTTAGTTAAGATTGGTATGTTTAGTTAGCGTCTCCTCAGGTGACAACAACAAGCAGAGCTACAGAAAGTAGCTTCTCAGCTAGCGCTTAGCATAGTAGCATAGTGAGCGTACGTAGGACTTGAGAATGAAACGTGAAACGTCATCACGTAAAGCCGTCCCTGGCACTGTGTTGTATTCAAGTCAACCGCAGACGATGGAATACTGTATTCACCCCTTTCATATTACAATACACATAACAAAATTGTGCATATTAATCCCACCAATATATTCATCAAAAAACGTGTAGTTTTCGATAAAGATTTAAAATGTGTAAAAAAAATAAGAACAAGAAGTAAACTTCAATGTAATTAATGTCAGTAAACGTTAAGTATGATGGACTATTATGACCAATGATTGACCAATGAACAATGATTAAAAGTACTACACAAGTCAATTGTGGTTCTCACTTACCTTGTGTTCATGTTTAACTATCATATGTTATTTACAACCAATCTGATGCATGTAAATTGTTCAGATCTTTAACAATGATTGTGAATGACGTAATCAAATTAATTACTTTACAGTCCAAATCTTAGTCCAAGTCAGGAAAAAAGCAGTAAAGCAGCTTTTTCTAAATCCTTTAATATCTCTACTCTATCACTGAACAAACAGATGAAACAGGGTGTGGATGCTCTAAGGAGGGAGGGGTAGACCCCCTGTTAACCCTACACTTGTGACATAAATCCACTTTTTAAGTAAGAGGATTGAAAGATTTAGAGAGAATCTATTGCCATTATGCAACACAGGGCTATAGCTTACAACGAAATGCAGTTGTAGCTTGTCTGGGGGAGTTCATATATAAAAAAAACATAGAAACATTCAGAAATGTCACAATTATTTTCTAAATTAGTAATACAGTTTTACAGCATACCTTTAGTAATAATTATACCAACTTGTATTTAACTAGTTATGTATATTATTCTGTATAGTTCTGATGCTTTTTTGGTTTTTATACCCCGATCCAATTAAAACAATTGAATTCATTGTTGAAATCACAATAAACTATACAGTATATATTAATAGATTCATACAATTCAACAATACATTTGTTTATATACGGAAAAAAAACACTTTTAACTTTTCACTTTGTGTTACAAAGTGCTTCATATGAAGCTGAAGTAGAATAGCAAACAGAAGTACATTATACAAACTACTGCCTTTATAACAAATGTTTTAAAATAGGTTTTGAATGGATTACATTTTTTTGTGATGCGCTTTTCACTTGTCAAACGATGTGATGTCAGACGGGGCTAAGCAGCTAAACACAGTAAGATGCTGTTAAATCTCAAATAATAGTCAGTGTTAGCACAGTGACAGCTGGCCCCCTGCTTGCTCTGCAGGAGGGCCTGGCTGCAAGGATTCGAACCAGAATCAATACCAGGACCAGTACTAAAATCTGGACCAGGAACAGGAGCAACATTGTCTATTTAAGGATTAAACAATCAAGATATAAGGTGATAGTTAGCTTGAGATGTGCTGGGAGTTTTCTGCTGGGCCAGCGGTTTCCAGTCTTTATGTTAAGCTAACAGCTTGTTAAGAAATCCAATCATTCAAGATTTTTGTATTTTATAAAATGTGTATCTAATGGAAATCAATTAACTGTGCACTTAAAAAGTATTTTTTTAAAGTTTGCCTTTTTATTTTGTCTTTTACAGTTGTTGCTTATATATTCACAAATTATGAAATAGGAATAATAAAAAAGGTCTATGCTGTAAAAACTAAATTATAAAAAAAAAAAACATATTTCCCAAAATATTATATTTCCTTTAAATGTTCACAAAATGAGAAAGAATAGTAAGTCTGATCACAACTTATGTTAATACTATTACATTCATTTTATTTTAAGGCAATATTTACCTGCATGAATTTTAACATGAGAGAAGCAAAAATTAAGACATTTCGGATAATTCCAGTCTCTGCCTCTCTGCCAAGATTGTGAGATCAATTCCCGCAATGGCGGCGCTTGGCAGCAATCCAAATTAACTACATTTTGTGAAAAACATGAAGAAATTCTGAACAAAACTTAACTGCCAGAATAATTTTGTATTCCTTCCTGACTAACTTGAAAGACTGCACCGACAGTTAGGCTAACTGAAACCATAATGATTTTGTTTTCATCATCAAATAATCTCAATGATATTCTTATTACACCAGATAATTGTAAAGAGGAAAGTCTCTCTTGCATGAGAACATCAAGTTATGTACTTTGTTTAATCTGTGCCAAAATTGAGTGGAAAACTTGTTGCACAAAACTTAAACCGTAACAATTAAATATGAATGTTTTATTTGCTGTTCAAAATGACTGAATTAAATAAATGAGCAGTTACGCAGTTGCCTTGTGGTGTTTATCCTCCCATACTTCTCTCCCTACTGTCTCATGCAGCATTGATTTGGTCTCAGCTGTCGGTTCACCAGAACACAGCAGGGACTTTTCTTTAGCCATAAGCAGAATTTGATCCCCTCACACGTCACTCCACCCCACCCTTCTGTCCCAGACCGTATATCAAGTCACCTGGACAAAAACCTCACAATAGTGGGAGTGGAAATAGTTGGCCTTCTCATTACTGGAAAGCTGCAGTTTTGTGTTTAAATGTTAAAACCAAACTAGAAAAAGTGCCGCAACAAAGCAATCGATACAGTTTTTAAAGTTACCCTCCCTGAATATTTAGAAACAAGTGGAAGCCTAAATCACTATGCCTACTTTGAAACACAGTTGTTATAGATATCCCAGATCAACAGAACAGGAAAACTGCTTTTAATTTAGTTACTACTGTAAGTTAACTTTCCAAATATCCTGGTATTTGAAATTATGATTTTTTTCTTTTTAATACTTTCATTTTATTTGGTGGCAAAAATAGCCTTCGATAGCGTTCATAGAGTCTGTTAAGCCAAATTAACTTTAATTTGATGTAAAATCAAGACTATGGGATCTCAAACGTATTACTGATTCAATTATGAAGTTATTTGTTTAACTAATATTTCCATATTAGTAACAAATGATTTGGGGTGTTGCAGGGACTGTAAAATGCAAATCCCACTGTTCAAATGGCATACAAGATTACAACTTTTTAAAACTCACTATAGCAAAAAAAGAAAATCATAAATACATAGCCCCAACACTCAATGGCTTAAGATGAATGGATTCAATTAATTAAAAAAATATACAATTTGGTTGACAAGAACGTGATTTAATCAGAATCAGGTTTAAACGAGGAATTTGTGTATAATTGTGCATACATAATGACATAAAAAAAGCACATTTTGAACAAATATAAAACTATTACAAAAATAATAACATGACATGTTCACAATAAATCTGAATATACAGAAAAGTCAGTAAAATCAAGTCTAAAACTATTTTCCATTACGACAAAATAAAAAATACATATACAGTATGTTGAACTTTGAAGAGGAAGAAAACAATGATTTGATATCTTATACTTATATAATGAATCGGTATACTTTTCACGGGCCCCCTGGCAGAGGGCCAGAGACCCCTGGAGGTCCCCGGACCCAACGCTGTGGGTCCCTGATTAATGAGCTCAGCGGTCGGAGAGTGGAGTTGATGTGACTCGGGCCGTGAACGCACCCCGCCTGCCTGCTCTCTAGTTACAGTATGGCGGCTGGGACTTGTGGAGGAGGACAACTTCTTCTAGATTCCTTCCCGAAAACAGTGGGAAGGCAACGACTTTAACTTAACAAATATATTGGCAAACACGGACGACGACGGCGCAACTTGTGGCTTTAACGGAGTTTTTTCCTGGATGATAATCGGGCTGGTGTGTGATGAGTGAGGAGGACCCGCAGTCAAGAAACTCCCCTGATTTTTCCGCGTCTGACTGTCAGTTAGCCGGCTAGCTGCTCAGTTAGCTCACCACCTTAATGCTAACGTTCGCTTGCAGGGCTCCGTAGTAGCCAAAAGGCGGGCTAGCTTGCTGCTTATATTTGCTCCAGGAGAAAGGGATGGCATTTCGCCTCCATCCGGTAAGCGAACTGATTGAGTCTTGTGGGGGAAACACATTTGAAGACCTGGTTGATAAAGTTTGTCAGCACTCATTAGCCTAGCCTAGCCTATCCTAGCTTGTTGGTACAACGCCAGAAAACGTTGGCCGAGTGAGCGATTTGCCTGTCCACTAGCGAGCTAGCCAATTAGCATTTTAGTTGCACAAGAAGACCTGCTAATCCCCCGCTCATCCCGGCTGAGTGTTTTGAAGCCTCTTTCACTTACCAAATTAGACTAGAAGTGGACACTGGGCTGATTTAGTTGGCCGAATTGCCGTTAATGTTTAAAAACTCAGGGGTGTTTTTGGCGTTTACTCTTGCTAGGTGTTGTTAGCGACCTTATAGGTGTTCTGTGGAGGGAGTGGTAACGTTAGGTAGCTAGCTAAGGTTCCCTGTATCAGTGCAACAATGTCACTCTGATTACGGCTGTAAATGACGAATAGATTTAACATGACACATTACTAAAATTGTGTAAACCGACTGCACATTGAAGTGTGTGCCCGTTGTTAGCTTGCTGCAAGACAACACATAGAAAGTGCAATATAATATTAACTGTTCCCAAAATATTCTAGGCATATAGCTTCCTGGATTGATAACTAATTAATTTTGTAGTCACGGTTACTAGTGTGAACTGTTGCTATATTGGGGGGGCTAAACACCAATCCCTCGCCTGGTTCAGTGCTGGAATAGTTTGATGGACGTGGGAGGCTGTTTTCCAGGCTGTCAGTGCTATACTCAGTCATGTATGTCGTGACACATGGCACCTTGGTCTGTACATAGTGCTGTCAGATATATAAGTATCGTTATGTAGCTTTGGTGGACAGTCAGTAAGAGGAATGTCTTGTCTTTTTTATACCTGTTGGTTTGTTTTTTATTTTCATTTGTTTCAAACACAGGGGAGTCTTGTTGAATCGAAGAGGGAAGGCAGTGCAGCCCGGGCTGTGCACAGTGGACAATGTTTATTAGTTAGTGCCTAGGAACTTAGAGGACTAACAGTTCGGCCTACATTGTACATTTATCCATTGGGGATTGCAACAGAAGACTGCCAATCTGGATCAAGAAAACCTGTCCCTCGTGTCTGGTTGGAGTAACACTCTAAAGCCAAAGTCAATGCCTTCAGCGTTGGCTGTGTTCGCCTGCCGACCAAACTCGCATCCATTCCAGGAGCGCCATGTGTACCTGGATGAGCCAGTCAAGATCGGCAGGTCTGTGGCTCGGTGTCGGCCGGCCCAGAACAACGCCACCTTCGACTGCAAGGTGCTGTCCAGAAATCATGCCCTGGTTTGGTTCGACCACAAGACCGGCAAGGTAAGAGAAGATACTTATGCCTAAGCTGACATTGCCTTACTGTGTTTTCCAATCAGGAGTGTGAGGAGTGACTACCCTTTAGATTTCCAGAGCGAGTTGGTGTACATCTTCACTAGGGCTGCACGATTTTGGGCAAAAATCTAATTGCGATTTTTCTGACAAATATTGCGATTGCGATTCGATTTGCGATATTTGTTTTTAAGCAACCCAACGGAAGTTTATTGTAAAATGTGGCCATATCTCCGGCTAGGAAGGTCGCATCAACATGCTCCCGTCTCTAGCACCCCCGCAGCCCGAGCTACGAGTGAAATAACTAAACTTACATGATTTTGATTTAAAATCGATTAATCGTTCAGCCCTAATCTTTACACACTGATGAAAAGTAACTATTAACTTGTTCACACTTTATCCAAAATCTCCTGCAGGCAAGTCTTCACAATAGCCTCAAGGACCGTATCATAAAAAAGCCCCCTTAAAATGATTTTCAGCCAAGTTTAAAGGGTCATCAGTACTGCCACAAACATGTACTCTTTGACATGATAACACCCTGAAGCAAGACCTTCTCCCGACTGTGAACTCGGCTCTGGCCTGAACAGATTCAGTTTCTTCAAGGGTTATTCACATCGAGCATGTTTGGAGGGAAAACTTAAACTCTGGAGTGTTTCGGCCTCTAATTACTTATCCAACTCTATACTGAACTGGAGGGTCATGTTTAATCCCAATTGAGCACAGGAAATGTTCCCAAAACTCAAGGGATTAAGAGTTAGAAGAAACAATCAGATTCTGTTCCTCAAGTAAGGAAAGCAGGAAAAAAACAAAACAAAATGAAGTCTGGATCGATACTGGAATTATGTTCCACCCTTCAAAGATACCTATCCTACTTGAAGAAAGTCCTTAAAAACCTGGCCTGTGAGACTTCGATATGAGCTAGTCTAAAACACATATTTGTTGTTTGTTCGGGACATTTTCTTTACTGATTTTAGACACAGACATAAAGCAATTAGTATGTTGGACATTTAGCCCCCATTTTTTTTTAAATATAGGTTCATATTTAGTTTTGTGCCCTGATTTTTT
>NW_011353708.1:4735-9577 GCF_000735185.1 Notothenia coriiceps | reverse complement strand
ACTGATATACACCTGAACATCAGCAGGAGAGGACTCTTTAAAGTAGAGGCACAACATACTGATATACACCTGAACATCAGCAGGAGAGGACTCTTTAAAGTAGAGACACTACATACTGATATACACCTGAACATCAGCTGGAGAGGACTCTTTAAAGTAGAGACACTACATACTGATATACACCTGAACATCAGCAGGAGAGGACTCTTTAAAGTAGAGACACTACATACTGATATACACCTGAACATCAGCAGGAGAGTACTTTTAAAGTAGAGACACTACATACTGATATACACCTGAACATCAGTAGGAGAGGACTCTTTAAAGTAGAGACACTACATACTGATATACACCTGAACATCAGCAGTAGAGGACTCTTTAAAGTAGAGACACTACATACTGATATACACCTGAACATCAGCTGGAGAGGACTCTTTAAAGTAGAGACACTACATACTGATATACACCTGAACATCAGCTGGAGAGGACTCTTTAAAGTAGAGACACTACATACTGATATACACCTGAACATCAGCAGGAGAGGACTCTTTAAAGTAGAGACACTACATACTGATATACACCTGAACATCAGCAGGAGAGGACTCTTTAAAGTAGAGACACTACATACTGATATACACCTGAACATCAGCAGGAGAGGACTCTTTAAAGTAGAGACACTACATACTGATATATTCCTGAACATCAGCAGGAGAGGACTCTTTAAAGTAGAGACACTACATACTGATATATTCCTGAACATCAGCAGGAGAGGACTCTTTAAAATATGTAAACATGTTCTATTAAAAAACAAAATACAAGTATGAAATGCACTGTATGCTTCATCTCTTCATCTGCACCCACCAGTCACTGATCCAAACTGTAGGGATGTCCCGATCTGTCGGCTACCGGCACATGAAAGCGCCGAGTCGTACCGGGTTGCAGCCACATCTGGATGAGCAGAGGTTCTCCGTCCCTGTGGGGATGTGTGAGGGTCATGAGTCTGCGACAGATGAACATGAAAGTGAAAACCTCCCTTTAATGATTCATGGTTGTTGTTGTTGTTGTTGTTGTTAGAGTGGAACCGGTGGGACCGTCTGCGTGTTTCCCATCTCTGGTGCTGATTAAATAAAAATAGCTTTTTAACGTTAAAGAGGAAAGATCTGCATCTAAAATAAATTCATAATGCCTCTAGTTTCCAAAGAGGATCAGAACTTTGTTGGAGTTGAGAGAAGTTGAAAAGTTTTGAAAATTCTTGAGGATGTAGCAATACTTTCTCAGAGTCAGAAGAAGTGCATGATCACATTAGCATAGATTTCCTTTGGGTTTTTTGTTGTAGAATGAGGCCTCCAGGAGGGCAGGCGTCTGTGTTTGTTTCTAAATAAAGTAGACTGCCAATGAGCTCAATCTGCGATGTGAGGAAAAGCCTCTAAATGTCGCTCTGCTTATTCTCTTTCTCACCGAGGGCCTGTGCCATTTCAATGCAGCCAATTTTAAACCGGGCCCTCATATCACAGCTCCGTGGCACACAACTTTGATACGAAGAAACTTGTGTTATTCCAAATATTGTGAGAATCAGGTCACTCTACTTCTATGCATCAACAAAACAAAGGAGAGAATTGTGACATAGAAAGTATTAAACCAAACCACTGTCGCATTGCTTATGTTTTTATTTACACGATTAGTAATTACTCATTGGTTTATTGGTAAGACTGCAAAAACAAACTCTTGTATTAACAGGACAAATGTTCACAGGAAGTCATTTTTTTGTTACACCCTCCTTTAGGGGTCGCTGTCTGTCAGTCCCCTCCGCCCTCTGCAGGTGTGTCACACTGAACACGGTCCCCCGCTGGTTGTTTTCAGGTGAAGGTGGCTTTAAGGGTTATCTGGCAGGCGGCCAGCTCACAGCCTGCTGACAGCTCTGTGTCGCTGTAATTGACGATGAATAAGTGAGGACGTCTTAATTTAATCAGGCAGGTCCACTGCTGTTCAAACAGCTCCTCTGCAGGAAACAAGATACATGAAGTTAAAACTGTTTTCAATTCACTTTTTGTTTTCAAATCAGTCAGAAAACTTTTTGGGGAGCTGACTGAGTGAAAAAGTAATGCATGGCTACTGTGTGCCAGAAATATCCTAAATAGACATATTACAAAATACACCTCCCGTAGAAAAATGACAGTATCGTATTGAAATAATAACATAGTGGATGAAAATGTAATATGTTACAACAACTTTAAATGTATTCAGTAACTTATTGTTAATCCACTTCAGAAACATTATCGTGGTTATCATCATGGATTTAGAACAGGTTACAAAACCATGCACACAGAGATTGTGAATCCCAGGTTTCTGAGTCCATTTTTTTTAACCCCAGAGGGACTTCATTTTTTTAAGACGTTAAATAAATAATACTGTACTGCAGCACAAAGACAGACAGTCCTGAACACTGTGAGGGCCGCCTGTCAAACATCCTCAATACTCCAACTTACTTTCAAAGAAAATGTAGAAATAAGAAGCTGTGAGCTGCTGTCATTTGTGTTTTATTGATGTATTCAATTCCTGAATATTGTACTGTTTGCTGCACAAACGTAATGATTTACCTTTTATTGTTGTGTAAAGCACATTGTAGTGTTTTGACCACCTTTGTTTCGGTCTTTGTTCTCGCCAAGTTGTCGTCAATGTCTCAAGCAGCCCCTTCAAGTCTCTTTTTGTTTAATTGGAGGAGGAAAGTGCTGCAGAATTTAAATTGTGTCTGTGCCAAAGGAAGCTGTGACATGTGACAGTTTGACACGGCTTCAGCACATCACTGAGATGTCACTTCAGTCCGTGAGAGCGAGGCGCTGCAAGCTGCTCCACGTTTCTGTGTGGGAAGAGAAGTAAAAGTTGTGCACCATGCTGCCGACTTCTTTACAAACTATAGTTGCTAGGAGACGCAAAACCTAGTGCAAGACTGTTATTCAGGTGTTTATATTTATATGTTTTGTTTCAGGTTTTTTTTCCCTTTATGATAATTTAAAGAGGACCTGATAAGCTTTTGGAGGTTCGCCAAGACTCCATTGTTTACTTCCGCATCAAAATGACATGACTATCTATCACTCGCGCTTCTATTGGCTAGCGCTCCAACACATTGTACGTGATAGGCTAAGGGGCGGGACATATCTAAGCTGCTGACCAATCACAACTGACAGGCAGTATGAGAAAAACGATGAACCTGAAAATGAGCATAATAGGTCCCTTTTAAAGTTAGCCGTGTACTAATGGCCATGCTTTTGGGATATGATGTTAAAAAATCACATGTTGGTGTATTGTAGTCTACATATTGTTGGCCATATAGTCTATTGTAAAACTCTGCAAAGTAAGCAAGTAATAACAACAAAAACTGGAAAGTAACAAGGGAGAAGTAGGGTTGTTATGAGTCTGTGTTTGCGTTCTTCAACAGCAACTTACCATATGTGCTTTAATACTAAACTCCATTTAGCACCTCCATCACTTAGCACAGAAACTGCACTTCATTACCCAGTGAGTGATGTTCCTGCATATTCATTAGTTACCACCCCTTACCTTTATGAGTAACGATGTGCCATTACTCGCTGCCACTTCATAACAAACGGAATCTGTCTCAGGGGGGGAGGTGGACTTCACCCATGGGTGCTGTTGAGTGAGGAGCCGTTCAATATCGTCCTGTCTGGATCCCGGGTCGTTGTTCCTGAATTATAGCTGCTAATTATCCAGCTCCTCCGCGTAATGGGGATAAAAACAAATGGCCTCAATTTATTCTGGCTCCTGGGTGGAGACCATGCACAACGGTGGTTGCTTACCGTAGACATGCTAACAATTAAAAACGTAACAACCTGCACCGTATGTACCTACTTTAGATTTGCCCATGCACATAGACATTTAAACATATTCACAAGTATTCATATCTGTAAATACTTTGAGTATGTTTTTTCTCAGTGATCGTGCTGTTATGTTAAATGTTTGTTTTTTATGTACTATGTCCTGATATTGGTCTATGTTGATGTTACACATGGAGCTGCTGTGATGCAAGTCAAATTTCAGACTTGATCTGACCATTAAAGTAATATCGTATCGTATATTTTTTGATATACTGTAACTTACATTATTTTTTACTGTTAGTATATAAAATATAGTTTTTCTTATTCTCCTTATTTGAACTCTTACCTGTCCAATGCTGGTTTTATTCTTGTTTCAGATACTTCTGCAACACTTGTTCCCTACAGGGATCAAAATCACATCAATTTAGATTTCACAAAACAAATTTGTCTAAGGGGGATTTACAGATCAACAAACAACAATGTAAAGAAGATGTGTTAAAAATCCAAGACTGTGATACAATTAAGAGATATAAGGCAAATAATAACACAAAGTATTTATACGTAAAATGAAAATGAAATAAAATGCAATACAAGTACAATACAAATATTTTATGTATTTTCCTTACAAATCATCTGTGACATGTGATATTTAACTTAATACAATAATATGAAATACTGTATACTATGATACAACATACAACAAAATCTAATTGTGAAATTGATGCATGGATGAACACAAACATACTGTGACCTTAAAATGCCAAATAAGCACAAAAGAACACAAGAAGAAGAAGAACCAAGAAGATACAAACCGAATCATATAAGTACATCAGGTTTCACCGAGCCAAACATTTCAAGTGCTACTCAACTGGCTATAGATAAGCCAGTCCGTTGTTAGTATATAAGTGCTTTGTTAGTAATTCTATCGCTCGAAGTGGAGTCGAAAGAGATGAGTTTTCAGTCTGCGCCGGAAGATGTGCAAGATATCTGCTGTCCTGATGTCAATGGG
>NW_011353708.1:0-4695 GCF_000735185.1 Notothenia coriiceps | reverse complement strand
CCTTAGTTCTGGTTTCAAATGACACAACATCATGTATGTGTTGCTTCTTTGGGGCTTGTTTTCATAGACCTGCTTATTTCTCTCAAATCTGGCAACAGAGTGGGCGCAGTGTCTAATTGTAGCAGTAAGCTAACGAGTACTGAAAGCTTTATTTTGTTTTGATCCAATGCTGCACAACTGAACTGATCCAATGCTGCTGTGAAAGAAAGAAGCTATATCCATGTTGGATATAATATCCAATTTAAATAAAAAAATAACCTTAAGGGACAACTTGAATGTTTTTTTGTTTTTTTTTTTTCTAATGCATTGCATAAAGATCGGATCGGGAAAAATCGGTATCGGCAAATTGTCAAAATCAAATGATCGGAATCGGATCGGGAGCAAAAAAAGGTGATCGGGACATCCCTACAAGCGGGTCTAGTCCAAACTGAACATTTGACTATATATTAATGCAGCATCAAGAACGGTAGCTGTATTGAAAACATACACTCGACCTCTCGTATTCATTTTCAATATCAACAAACCGGAGAAACACATCTTCAAAAAGCACTTCCTGTCAAACAATTCAAAGTTAAACAGAATTATTACCCTCATATTTAGAGGCAGATCAGATAACAATATGCTTCGACATTTCTCCTGTAACTTATGTCAGTAAGCAAATGAACAAATGATTTGAATGAAACGAGTCACAGGAACAGTCTACTTTATTGTTTCCTTAAATGACTGAGGAGTGAGTCCCCTTCCCTTCTTCCACAGGTGTTCTTCAAAGAGAGCGAAGGCAGCAGTTTTCAGCTTCCTGCCGATCCTCACCTGGCTGCCGTCGTATCCTGTGAAGGAGTTCCTGTTTTCAGACGTGGTTTCAGGTCTCAGCACCGGAGTCGTGCAACTCCCTCAAGGTCAGTGCTCTCTGAAGTCCTTCTGAGACATGAGCTCACTTCAAAACATCAAATCTCTCCAGTAGATTTTTACACCCTATGAGGAAAGTCTCCATACTGGTGCACGTGATTTGTACGGGTGTAAATCACGTTTATATTTACACACGTACACAAACTAAAAATGAAAAGGCACAACAATAAATATATAAAAATAGCAGTCTTCGCTCAATTCCACCTGACACAGCTTTAAGTCTAGTCTGGTAGATTAAAACAGATGAATAAATGACAATGATTGGATATATGATAACAATACAAATATAATCACATTTGATACACTTGAGTTGTACGGGTGTAAATTAAATATGAATTAAAATCTTTGGACAACCATTTGATATTTGCTGATTTCACAAAGTCCACCACGATACGATTTTATTTTATTCAATTCAAGGGCCTGTAAATGATATGAGCCGATATCTATACAATTTGACATGTTAATGTTCAGTAATCTACTCTAAGTGCCACATTACTCACAAAGCACTGTTTGAATCATTAAGGGCGAGGTGTACTGACAGGGAAATGGTGACACATTCATGATTTCATAATAGATATTTCCTCCTAGCATGGATGGTAATTTATGAATAGCCTTTGATGCATCCATGTAGCAATACACCCTAATGCATGTGTCACCCCTGTATGTTTGTTATCTTAAAAAACAGACAGATAAAGCTAGAAAGTATTTCTCAGCGTTAGCCACAAGTTAACCCGGCTCGTTTCATCTGGACTGACATGAGGTTTTAATTCGTGAGACCGGCTCCTGCGGTTCTGTTTTCAGCGTCACACTGTCTCTGTTTCCGTATCTCTGCTGCTCTGATGCAATCTGTATGGCTTCTGGCACTGTAACGTTTATTTGAACCCCCCCTCTCTCTCTCCTCTCCCCCCTTCCTCTCCACAGGTCTAGCCTACGCCATGCTGGCTGCTGTGCCTCCAGTGTATGGTCTGTACTCCTCTTTCTACCCCGTCCTTCTCTACACCTTCTTCGGCACGTCCAGACACATATCAATAGGTGAGAATTAAACCAGAAGGAAGGTTTGCTCTGGGTCATAAAACTCGTCCTATGGTGACAATATAGAGATTCAAGAAGCAGCTAAGCAGCACCTGATGATTCCTTTATACCTTAAAGGTAGGGTAGGTAAGAATGGAGAAACCAGCTGGAGTGCGCTAGAATTTGAAAATACGCAGCCGAAAAAAATCTGCCCCTTCCTTCAGACTTCCTCACAGAGCCCCTCCTCCAACCCACACGAACGCGCACATGACCAATGAGGGCACGAGATAAGTTTGTGCACAGATGGAAGGCTGACAGGCAGGTAGGCCATCCAGTTACTTTAGCCGGGCCGGCTCAGATGATTGGTCGTGCTTTTTACAGTACCACAGCTTCCACAGATGAAATGTTTTTTAATGTATTTATTGTCAAAGCATTTTATATATTCATTGCTATCGGGATGTTAAGAGCATTCCATGGAATATAACAAGTGTTTCCGAAGTGAATTACCGTAATATTCGGACTATAAGCCGCGCCTTTTTCCCCATTTTTCGACCCTGCGGTTTATATAACGGTGCGGCTAATCTATGGATTTTTACAGCTAACGGCCACTAGGGGACCTCCTAAATCTATGGGAGCGCACCGTTTAAGTTTGAAAGTTGAAAAGTTTGTGTGTCTGAAACGCTATGTGATACAGTACAGTTTACACAGCACATGTTCTGTAGCTACTATTGCACTAAATGGTAACACTTGAATACGTTATGCAAATATGCAACTTGTTTGTTGAAATGTTAATAAATGGGAGCTTCCTCNACACAGCACAGTACATGTTCTGTAGCTACTATTGCACTAAATGGTAACACTTGAATACGTTATGCAAATATGCAACTTGTTTGTTGAAATGTTAATAAATGGGAGCTTCCTCAAACAGCCATCTCTTTCCAGTGCGGCTTATATATGTACACATCATTCAATTTAGCTGCTGCGGCTTATATTCAGGTGCACCTTATAGTCCGAAAATTACGGTAGGTGATATTTTTGACTAGACTTGGTGCCAGAAGGTACTTAGATTAGCTTTGAACAAACTCTGTACATGGGGGGAAACAGCAAAACTGGTTTAGTAAAAAACTCAATTTGTTGGGTCTAAAGCTCAATGGTAAGCATGAGCAAAAACTGTGAACATTAATGGGAAAACATCACGAGGACGGCCCATTGTTTAACGGCTTTATCCCCAAAAAACAATTGTCCGGAAAACGTCCCATGAGAGCATATTCGTCTGGCAGTCTGCTACCTCAATGGACTTTGGAAACAATGGCATGGCACAAACATCACAGCAATGGACATCAAGAAAACAACTGAACCAAATCAAATGCCAAAAACATATCAAAGATTTTACATTGGAGTCTGTCGGACAGTATTTGACTTTTCCTCGACACTGTGAGTTGCAACACTTTTCTATTTTGTTCTCTCAACAATAACACATAAAATGCCAAGACTCCATTATTAAATTAAAGTAGATTACGCCAATAATATCCTCATAAAAATGAAAGTGATTGGAGGTACTCCCACTGAATATGCGCCCCAGGATAAACAAACCCAACATGGCTGCACATTAATCACCCGCTCCCACACGGATTCAAACTAATGACGCTGGCTTCTCGATCATAATTGAATTGGCTGTAATTTACAAGATTTCTGACGTGGCTATGGATCATGTTTTGGTAGCTTAGTTCCACTTGACAGGTCCATTCTCTGTCGTTTTCCCCTCGTTCGGCACTCAAGAGCCTTTTTAAGTCTTCCCTGCCGCCCTAACGAAGGATTCAGAGAAAAACCACATTTTGTGATCTGAGGGCTGCACTCCAAGTCTTTCTGTGGCTGAACACACACGGAAATATGGTGTAATTACAGCAGAGACTAACCCAGCACACATTAATCTAAACATTTAATCCTTTAACAATTTGGTGATAGCATCAGGGGGGTTGTGAATCGTCCTCTGAGAGCGAGGTAGAGTATTTGTCTGGTTATTTCTGTGGTGTTTCGGCACAATATTTAATTTGCTTTCTGGTTTCATTTGGTCCTCTGAAAGAGAGTTGTATCCTTGTCATAAATTACCTTTTTATCCAGTTTTATGATTCAAAACATTCAAATCTTTTATTGCCATATGCACAAAGCTACAGTGTAGAAATGACAAAATTATTTTGACCTGAGCTCCTCCAACAATGTAACATATACAATAAAATACAACATAAAAAGTAGTGCAAAATGTCTATATACATGTCTATAAAATATGATAGGCCGCACAGCTGATCGTCTGACAGCAGCCAGCTCTGTCCCCGTTATTAACACCCCCGCCTCTATTAGTACACATTTACTGACATAAACATGTGTATCACCCGTTGTAGACCCAAATAAATAAAATAAAAATAAGAACTAATTCTCAAAAAAGATAAACGCCATTCTTAAAATGTATAAACGAATAATAGTTTGATTAATATTGATTAGAGTGCACAATATAAACAAAATAATTGAGAGAAGAAAAATAGATATGTTATCTTTCAAAACCCAGTTAGATTAACATTCATTGGACTGCACACTTTGTTTGTTTGTGTGGATATGCAGCACATTAACATTTTAAATATCACTTAATGACTGACTGGAAATGACAATAAATGAAAATGAAAAAAGCGATCATGAAAATGTTTCCAATAAATGAATAAAATGATTTTTGACCACTTTGTTGTTCAAATATATATTTATAACTAAATGATACATTAATTGAAA
>NW_011353707.1:0-7500 GCF_000735185.1 Notothenia coriiceps | reverse complement strand
TGGCTATGCTGGATGGGAAGATGAGGGAAGGTTCAGACAAAGTGTGTGTGTTAGTGCGTGCGTGTGCGTGCGTGTGCGTGCGTGTGTGTGTGTGTGTGATGGGACAGTAGGGCAGGAAGAGGTCTGGTTTGTTTTAAACTCAAACACAGTTTATTCTGTTGAGTACTGCCGTGCTGCCTCTACTTATTACTGACTAAATATGTCATAATTCGTTCATGCACACACCGCCACACAAACACACACGGATAATACTATGTTTCTTAAAGTTCTCTCAGGTTTCACACATTTTGCCTTGACCGTTTCTCCCCATTTGTTTCTGAAATATTGTAAAACCACATCAGCTCATTGTTTTTGTTTTAAGTTGTTGGGGGTTTAGATATTTGGATGATTTTTACCTTTTTGCTAATTTGAACACATGATTTATGTGCTAAGCCCTCAATTGGTCAGTGATAACAATTGTGTTGGGCAGGTACAAATCAGCTTTAAAACATCGCTTGTGACTTCACAAGACTTATCAAATGTATTCATGCAGTACTTAAAAAATCACATGCAAGAATTCTAAAAAAAACTAAAGGAAAGGCCAGGTCAATAGTTGTAAAACCTTTACAGTCCTTGCTAAGAAGCCACACATTTGTATTACTCTTCATGCTCTTCGGAAGCCGTAAAGACATATTTATAATTAATTTAATTGTATTTATTATCTATAAATCTTTCCTTGGAGTTGGCTCTATTTGTAAAAAAGAAATGTTGAAGTCCTCTGGTGTGTACACCAAAGGCCAGTTAACTTCAGCTAACTTTATGCGAGCGGCAACATGAATAGATTTATAGTGAAGTTACATAAAGTGAAAGAGGAGACAGCGTCCGGCAGAAAACGTCACTTGCACACTTTTGGCTGTCTGTGGAGACCGAGTTGCCCCACCTCGCCAAAAAGGCTGTAAAAGTGCTCATTCCCTTCACCTCCGCCTACCTGTGTGAGCGAGGGTTTTCCGCATTGACTTTGATCAAAAGCAAGTATCGGTCAAGCAGGGGCGGATCTAGCGGGGTGGCATGCCACCCTAAAAATAGCCTTGCCACCCCAGTTGGCAGCTTTGTTTTGAAATAAAAGTTGTGGTTCATCGGACATTTATGAGAGAAAATCCCTAATGTCCGAGTGCAAGTGAATGCAGCACAAGACGCGGGCCTTTTAACCCCTCCCCCGGGGTTATGGCTAGAAAGGATCCGTCTTGTGTAAATATGACGTCACGTTCTCGTTGTAACTCTCGTTGGGGCGGCTCGGAAAAACATCTACAGCAGTAACATGATGCAACATACACATTAATGCAGCAGCATAATAGTAAAACACTGAAAGGGAACATTTTATTGCACCAGGAGCTATCTTGGGACTTTTACTGCGACAACGTTGACTTGCCTGTGAATAAAAAATAAACCATAGTGTTGGTGATCTACAGTGTTGTCATTCTTCTTTGAACAGCAAGACCGCTAACACCCTATTTCAACAATCACGCTCCCTTTCCTTGACATAATTAATAGATAGTTTAGCTTCTCACGATCATTTGCTGTGGCCAACTGATGTTAACGATCGTAATTGAAAGGCTGCCTGCCAAACGTAAACATTCAGCCACGTGACTTGCAAACTCTCGCGAGAGTTTTACACTAGACGGATCCTTTCTAGCCATAACCCTCCCCCGGCCCTGGCGCGAGCGAGGAAATGTGATTGGCGGCGATTTCATTTGAACTGGACGGCGCATTCAGACCTTTTATATATACAGTCTATGATTCGGACCCAAGTAGACGGAAGGAATGAGGTATTTGCGGACCACAATGACAGAGCAGAGACAAGTTTGGCTGTACTCAGCATTGAATAAAAACGCACAAAAGCTGTTGATCTTAATAAGTTTGTGAGGCGTTTTGCTGAACAAGATGGTAATCACAGCATTCAGCTGTTATAAGCATGCCAACTTGATGCTCTGCTCACGGATGACTCACGTGTGACTTACGTGTGTAAATATATGTTTTTCTTTGTGGGGGTCTGCCCCCAAAAAACTGTTTTAAGTCCTGAGAAAGTCAAATAAGACTGTGTGTAAAACTGCCCAGCCAAAAAAAAGTAACCACTTTGATTTAACTAGGCCAGTAGGTAAGGACTTTCCACTGGATAATAATACCACTGCATTATAGCAACAACAACAATAATAATAATAATAATAATAATAATAATAGCAATAATAATTGGGAGGGGGGGCGCGGCTGTTCTTATGTTCTCTGAGGGGAGGCTCACCTTCCCAAACTTTAAAAACCCCTGATTTGTGTTCCAGTATTTTCCAATGAAGTAAAACAATGATTTTTTGTATCTGCCATCGACATCTTTCATCAGATTGATTTGATCAGAGGGCCCTTGTCAACAGTCTGGTCTATTGACCAAACAGAATTGAGTATTCAACCAGCTGTGTCGGGCTGCTGGGAGCTCAGGGGTTAGAGCTGGCAGCCCAAATGCAGTCACTGCACCAAGTAGGCCGGATCGATTCCCGAGCCGGCTAAACATTTAAGGCAATGTCCTGACTTTGACTCAATTCGTTCTAACTCTTGTCAATTTACTGCACTTTGAACCTACTTCTATGTATGAAATGTGCTTGATGAATAAAACATCTTGCTGACCTTTGGTGGTGTGAAGCATGTGAGGGACTTCGTCTTCATCACCACCTGCACTTATCCTACCCATTGATTATTATTCTCCAGTAGTCTCCTGCTTGACATGATTGGAGCGATTCATATTTTTTACAACTAAAGTCAGGGACATCAAATTGGACCTATTACATTTGCACATTTACAGAATTTACACATTTGCATACTGAATGATTAAATTAGTGGGAATTAGCCTGTGGAGAATCACAGTTAAAGTATTAGCCAGTGAGAAGAGACATCACAGTTATAAACAATGCACATGATTTAATTAAATACAAAAAATAAATAATGCATGGAGGAATTACAAAACTTCTCAATTGCTTCTCAGGGCTCTTATTTCCCCAACAGAAAACCAGCGTTAAACAGCGCTGAGATCTGGTCTGTTGAGAGGAGGAGTGTGGTTCTTAAGGTCTCCTCCTCTACATGCACCCCCTTGGCCAAATCATCCTCCTAACACACAAAACACCTAACAACCAGACTCCCTCCTACCTCACAAACCCCTTTATGCCGAATTACAGAAACAGCAGTGCGTTCATTAAGGTTAAGGGAGATGTTAAACATGTCAATGTCTCCAATAGACTTTCAAATTACACCCAGTATATGACCTGTAGCCAGTGCTTGAATTGGAATAAAAAAGGTGCCAGTACTCTAAATCAGCAACAAGTATTTGGCACAAAGTCATAGTATATCCTATAATGCTGGTGGGTTTGTCTCTTTACTGTATATTTTAGAAAGGCTCACTGTACTTAAACAAAATGACTCAGGGTGCATCTGAGATTAGAGGGGGTGCAGTGGTAAAGTGCTATTTTTATAAGTTGGGAGTGGACCTGACACCCTCTAGTCTAGGGGGGTCCGGGGGCATGCTCCCCCGGGAACATTTTTTTTTAAATATTGAAGTTAGATGCATCAATCTGGTGCACTTTGAGAGCAAAATGAAGAGATATATGGATACCTCTCAACATCCATAATGAAACAACTGTAAACAGATTTACTTTTTCTTTATGGATATAAAAGAAAGTAAAGCTTGACTCCTACTGGCTGGTTAAATGACTCCTCGTCCCTGAGGCCACTACCAGTTTTTTGTGCCATTTTGCTGGATTTATTTGTCAATAGCGTTGCTGCACAAAGTGATAGCCCTCTAGTTTAAATCTACTACCCAAAAAGAAACATATGGAGATGGGTTACTATTTAAAAAAAATTGCAAATCTATTTGGGAACAGTGGGGCCGGGCCTCAAATCCTATAGGGGGGTCCGGGGGCATGCTCCCCCGGTAAGATTTTTTTTTTAAATGTTGGACTTAAATGCATCAATCTGGTGCATTTTGAGGGGGAAATAAAGAGACTACACCCATATGAAACAAAAATGTATACATTTAAATAATCATAAAATCATAAGTACATGGCCATAACCAATAACATACAATATCCAATATGAAAAAACATTGAAACTTGTTTATTTATTTGTTTTTGGTTCATTTATAGTTGTGAGTGTGTCTGGGCTCCTGAATCGGCCTCTCCTGTCTCCCTCCTCTCCCCCCTCGCTCCTCTTTGTAGGCAACAAGCAAAGACTAGTTTTAGTCTCTCTAACAAGTTTATCTTACCTTTTTTCTACATAGTTAACATTTTGTTTGTATTATTCATGCATATTTTACTAATCACTACTCCCTCAAATGGAAATATGTGTTTACATAAATGGTGACCGAACCGTTTGAGACCCACTGAGATACTTAAACTAAGTTAACTATCTAAAGACTCAGAGAGTAATTTACCTCACCAGAGCTGTAGTTATCAGCCTCTCAGTCTGACAGCAAAGGACTCTCCCTCCACCTTGTTGTTGAAACAGCTCCTTATATCCGTTAGCGCAGCTAGCTAGCACCAGATGCTAACAACAATACACGTAACCGGTGCGCGCGCTTTCTCGCTCGCTCGCGCCACACATACACCAACACACACCCTCCCGAGCTTGAATGACACACAGAGACCAATGGAGGGCATTAGTATGATCTGTATGAAAGTGGCAATGTCGGCAGGCCACGTCATGTAGACAGCCAGTCACCCTCTGTGAGGCAGAGTCAGACCCACATTTGCGCTGCGTTGCGTTTACAATAT
Source organism: Notothenia coriiceps (assembly GCF_000735185.1). Lineage (NCBI taxonomy): Eukaryota > Metazoa > Chordata > Actinopteri > Perciformes > Nototheniidae > Notothenia > Notothenia coriiceps. Next base: position 2,713 of record NW_011353707.1, on the reverse strand, counting down.
ATACGTATATTGCCGGCGGCTGAGTACCGGCACCTTGCCGGTACTCAGTAAGAAGTGACGGTACCACCATGGGTAAAAATCAGAAGTGCCGGTACTGCGTACCGGTGAGTACCGGCCCAATTCAAGCACTGGATATATTATTCTTAAACGTTAAGTTTTTGTCCTACAACTTGTGAGCTAGCAGAGTACAGCACAACACTAGCACTGCTATGCTAGGCTAGCAACTGAAGGTATTTTGCTTATTTTTTATGATTGTAAATATAGGTCTACTTTGCTTTCCACGAAATATGTTGCTGCTTAATTTGATTTCATNTAATAATAAAAAAAAACGCGTCCCGCCGTCTCAGGCGGAGAAATCGGCGGAGCTGCAGCTGAGAAAAGATTGAGTGTGTGTGTGAGGAAGTCTTAATGTTACATTAAGACTTCCTCACACACACACTCAATCTTTTCTCAGCTGCAGCTCCGCCGATTTCTCCGCCTGAGACGGCGGGACGCGTTTTTTTTTATTATTATGAGCATCGCTAACACTTAGAGCTAACCTGTACTGGAGAGAGTATGTGTAAAGAAGCCGGATATTAAAGGTACTGTCCTTGTGGTAAACCCGCGAGAGAGAAAGCGTTTGAGCTCCATACTATCTTTTTTTGTTTTTGTTTTTTTTAATGTATTTAAAGTCGAACTGGCCTACCATGCAACCGTGACCGCAAATGAGCTGCCAGCTCTAATCCCAGCGGCCCAACACAGCCTGGTTGAAAACTCAATTCTGTTTGGTCAATTGACCAGACTGTTGAAAAGGACCCTCTGATCAAAGGACCATGTCACATCAACTTGATGAAAAACATTGGTGAAAGATAAAAAAAAACATTTTACTTCATCTGAAAACACTGGAATACTTTTTAAATATTCATTGTTATATTTGTGGAGAGCACAAAAGGGTCCCCAGAGAAGAAAAGAGGAGGTTCATTGGAGGGAGCCTGAAGGGAAGGCCAGTAGTCTGTCTGTATATGTAGTGTGTATAGCTTAACCCGTTAAGCCCTGAGCTTCTTTTCAGGCTTTTTTCTCAAAGCAATGATACACCTGTGAGTTGGCTGTAGTAGTGTCAGAATCAATATAGATGTTTTTATTTTAAAGTAAATTCAGATAGAACATAGTAAACTAATTTAAATTATAGTTTCCGTCTAAAAAAAACCCATTACTTATAGTGAAAACCACCCTTGAATGATGGTATATTAGCCAAAAGCCTTTAGGAATCCAAACTATAACATACCAGTAGTTATATTCATCCCGCTTTCGTCTCATTAGTATGCATAAAAAGTGACAGGTCACACCTCCCCCATTATGCAAATGAGCTAAGTCCCGCCTCCCCTTTGATCGAGGTGTGAGATCTCAAGTAGGTGTGATATCCCAAGTAGGTGTGAGATCCGTCGATAGGAGGGGGGTGATGTGTATTCACAGGTCTGAAAAGCCCCCACTGTTGCGCCTTATGGTGTATAATAAAAAATGTTTCAATCACATTAGTATGCATAAAAAGTGACAGATGGGCCCGCCCCCAAGTGTGTGTGTGTGTGTGTGTGTGTGTGTGTGTGTGTGTGTGTGTGTGTGTGTGTGTGTGTGTGTGTGTGTGTGTGTGTGTGTGTGTGTGTGTGGGGACCTTCACTCCTGAGCTATAGGTGCCTGTCTTAACACCCCATGGCCCTGCAGTCGGCCAGAGGCTATAAAAGTCCTGGAAAGCAGGCAGGCACCTCGTTTGAGAGATGACTGTGTGTGTATTAGAGAGCCTGAGGAGACACATTGTTACCGCCCATGCTTGACTGTTTATCTGTGCACTTTCAACTGTATACAATACAACACAAAAATGCCCAGTGCTGCAAAGAAATAAGTTCAGAAAGCTCTGAAAGCTCTAACAAAAGTAACTCTCCAGGTATTTCAGACAGAGTATGCGTATTCGGTCTGATCAGAACAAAGAAAGCACCTTTTGCCTTCCTACTGTCACACTTTCCTCTTACTATGGCCAGTGTCTATAGAGGTGGGGGAGACTGTCTCCCCACTTCCTGCCATCTCTCTCTCTCTGTTTCTGCTGATGTGTAAAATATACAAAATAACGTTTTATATACTTACTCTCTTGTTAAAAGGCGATGAAGTTTGCAGCGTAAGCCAGCCATCAGTGTTCTAGTTTTAAGGCTTTGCATACCTCAAAGTGTGTCTAAAAGTATATTGGCAAGAAGAAAAAAAAGCCAAAATTCGCCTAGGCCATTAAAAAGAAACCAAATTGCTGCTAAGAAATAAGTTCAGAAAGCTATGACTCCAGTGGAACACTGTTAGAGTCAAAAGTAACTCTCAATGTATTCAGACAGAGTATGCAGATTGGGACTGATCAGAACAAAGAAAGCACCTTTTGCCTTCCTAGTCAAAAAGTGTTGATTAAGTTAGTCTACACACACTCCCTTACTGTCACACTTTCCTCTTCCTATGGCTGTCAGGCCTTTTGGTGTGTGTGTGTGTGTGTGTGTGTGTGTGTGTTGGTGTGTGTGTGTGTGTGTGTGTGTGTGTGTGTGTGTGTGTGTGTGTGTGTGTGAATCAGTCTGGCCCTGCCCCCTCCTCCCCCCCCCTTCCTGCCATCTTATCACTAGACAGAGGGGGGAGGGGTTCTCTCTAAAACACAGTGTCTGTAAAGGTGGGGGAGACTGTCTCCCCCCTTCCTGCCATCTCTCTCTCT
>NW_011353706.1:0-3779 GCF_000735185.1 Notothenia coriiceps | reverse complement strand
ACCTTATCACCTGAATCTCCTCCTATAATACCTCATTTACACCAACGCAACTCCGGTTCAAGCTCCGTGCTCGAGCTTTTCAGGTTCAGAACCGGTTCTTCGGTTTAGCTCCGGCTCTTTTCACACCGCCCAGAGTCCGACTGGTGCTGCGTCATTGCGTCATTGTTTGCGTCATGATATAACCGTTTGCATGCCTGCTTCATAAAGCCAAACCGCGCGGAAACCCCTCACAGCTGACACCGACAACAACAACAATGGCCGATTGTGCTCCAGCTTCCTCTGTACCTCTTCAGAAGACCAGATTCCCAGTAGGTAGCTGGTCTCTTCAGTGGACCACTGCTGCTTGTTAAGTTTCTCCATCGTTGTGTACAAACTGGATAAAACTCCGGCTTTTTGTTGTTGTTCAGGAGTTGATCCCCCGCCCCCGCCTCGACGTTAGCGTGACGTATGCGGTGCATTTGCTCTGGCCGGACAATTTTTTGGTGCTTGAAATGAACCGGATTCCGGAGCTAAGAGGCTGCTCCGCTGCGGTGTGAAGAGGAAAACCCGGTGCTTTTCAAGCTCCAGCTCCGAACCGGCCCTGAAACACCGTTGGTGTGAATGAGGTACTAGAGCACCATTGTGTTCTCTTTAACAAAATCTCTCTCAGAGGGGCGTGGGGAGGGGCTCCTTATTTTCATCTAAAGTAACAGACAGAGAATCAGCGCTTTGGAAACAGGGCTGAAACAGAGGGGATTATGGGTAATGCTGCAATGATCTGTTTGGTGTTTGGAGCCAAACACTTCAGAGACATGCTTTGTTTATATCTGAGACCTATAATATATTGAGGAAAAACAGTATAATAGGGGACTTTTGACGTTTTTTACATAGATATGAACCTTTTTAAAGGAGCACAATGCTGTTCTAATTTCTTATACGATCACGGGTGTATTTTAAAAACATAGGCTTTTTAGTGTGAATTTCCTTGCAGACAAAAAAATATATTTAATGATTGACACTGTGGACTACATTGTTTTTTCCCCCACTGTTTTATTTATGGTCAGAATTGAGTTCAATTTGGTTCACATGAAATAAAGTGGGAGCAACACTTTGAAATGTGTGGGTGGAGTGTGCGTCTGATTAACACCAGATATAAAACACTCACATAGCTTTTAATAATCATGCAGATTCTGCTGGTTTGTTTTTCCATCCGAGTACAACATCATCGTAAACATCTTTATCTTTTTACCAACGAAGGAAACGAGGGCAGTGTGCAAAAGTTTTATAAAAGATATTAGAGTGACACATTGATCTGTATCACAAGTACGAACCGTTAACTGATTTTGAAAAAGCGTTTGACTTGTTACTTTTTTAACATGTGACATTTTAAAACAGCCTCCATTTATTTAGAAAATCCAAACCACATTGAGGATCGATATATTTCTGAAAGGTTTTTAGATTAAAGATTGGAGTAAAAAAAATCCTTTTTATTACATTTGAAAAATAAACTTGAACATAGTGCTTTTGTTTCCTGCTGATGGGTGTTTTTACCCAAAGAATAATAAAATAATAACAATACCAGATGTGAATGATGACAAAATACCTTCCATAAACAACATTTATTTGCATGTTATATTTCACATTTAGCATTGGGTGACAGTAGTTATACAATTCAACTCACAATTGGTAAAAAAACAATGAGTATAAAGCAATATGGTAAGTAAAATAAAGTACTTTTACTGGATTAAAGTTATTGATGCATGAATGTGTTTACTGTAAAGTACAAAGTCAAATATCTACTTCTTACTGCACTACATTGTCTGAGACCTTTATAACTTTGTAGATTTATTTTATGTTCATATGACATATTAATAAACTGATCAAATATCCATCCATCCATCTTCTCCCGTTTATCCGTGGTCGGGTCTCGGAGGGAGCAGTTCCAGGAGAGAGCCCCAAACGTTCTTTTCCCTGGCCACATCAACCAGCTCTGACTGGGGGATCCCAAGGCGCTCCCAGGCCAGCGAAGAGATATAATCCCTCCACCTGGTCCTAGCTGTAGGTCTACCCCTTGGTCTCTTCCCAGCTGGACGTGCCTTTCGAGGCGAAGCCAAATAAAATATATAAATAATGGTCCTGTGTTTACTAGCTGCAATATTAAAATGATAAACACATTCATGCATCAATAACTTTAATCCAAAAATAAATGTGATGCTAATAGTTTTAAGATTTTGAATGTGGGACTCTAATCGTTATATTTTAGGATGTGATATTTCTACTTTTACTAATGTAAAGGACAGTGGTGTAAAAAGTATTTATTTTCTTTACTTATATCTATTCTTTATTTTAGTAAAAGTACTAATACCAGACAGTAAAGAAATACTACATTTCAAGTAAAAGTACTTCACAGAGAATGGTACTAAGTAAAAGTATTATACGAATAGAAAATGAGAAATCCTTTATTTGTCCTGCAACAGGAACATTTACACGATTACAACAGCATGATAAAGTGAGAAGAAAAAAAAAAGGCTATGTATTTACATGTTATTATTAACACAATAAGTAAAAAACGTGAAATCAGTAAAATGTACTGAAAGTAGTAGGAGTGGTAAAGTAAGTTTTAGGGAACTAACAAGACATATTCTATACTTCGATGAAATCAGAGTATTTTTATTTTGTGATGTTAACTGTGAATTTAATTGACTTCTCTAACGGTATTTGAATGGCCATCTTATTTTTTTAGCCAAACAAACTACCCAGCACGAACACTTTTACAGCCCCTTATTTAAATCATTAGGTTTTAAACATTGTAAATTGCGCTAAGAGCTGAATCCAGAGTTATTTTATTTCTCCATTTATTTGACTGAGAGAGAGCGGGAAGATCGGAGGCGGGGCTCAAGGAAAATTCAACTGCGCATGCTCTGTGGGCCCGTGTACTCTCTGAGTCTACGGTTCTTTTTACACATCCAAGGTTGGTCCACATTGCTGCTACTTTATCATTAATAGTACTCGACGACACCTCAATGGTAAGTAAGCCTAAGGAATGTTCTTCTCACTCTACTGTATTTGTATTATATTTGCAACTGTTATTACTGTTATAATTTGCGTTAGCAGGCAGCAGCTGGATGCTAACGTTAGCTGATTTAATGTATAATGGTTGTTTTACGTCCGTTGGTGGGTAACTAATTACATTTAACAACTGTTAACTATAATTTCGAGGTATTTGTCTCAATTGTCTGCTACCTTATACTTCATCCACAACACCTTAAGGGTAAGCCTAAATAATGTATTTTTTTTAAACTGCATTTTATTTAACAGGTTCAGTTAGGCTACTTTTTATTTTCGAGCATTAGCCATGTTAAATTTGAACAGCCGTTGAAGTGCAGGTGGCGGTTTGTTCAAACTGGTTTAAACCGGTGGTGGGAAGTTACATTATACATTTAGTCACCTACTCTGCGTTTCACAATGTTCTGCATAATTATATTTATTATGTGACATTGCTAGATAATATTGTTGCATCACGTAGCATTTTACTGTTGTAGACAATCAAAGTTCTTATTAACTTTTTGCACAATATTTAAATAATGTGATTGTTGTAACATAAAGTGTTAGTCCACTAGTTTAATATTTAGAGATGCTTTTCGTTAAAAGTAGCTTAAGCTGTACAATAAATGTGATGTAGAAATATATCCCCGGGCGCCGTACATAATGGCAGCCCACTGCTCCTAACACTAGGATGGGTCAAATGCAGAGAAACCGTTTTGTTACACTAGTACCTGTACTACTAATGAGAATAAGTT
>NW_011353705.1:0-3877 GCF_000735185.1 Notothenia coriiceps | reverse complement strand
AGGTTGTGTGTGAGAGAGAATAAATAAGACAGCCCAATATTTTAAAAAAATCGATAATTTTTTCCATATCGCATATTTCGCAACTTTCCGCATATTTTGCAACTTCCCGCAGTTTCACCGCATAAAATCACATAAAACCCCGCATGTTTAATCGCATAATCAAGGATTTTAGCCCGCATAATCAAGGAATTTAGCCCGCATAGTCAAGGATTTTTGCCCGCGTTTTTCTGGAGGGTCTACTTATGGGTAGCCTACTGCAATTTGTGGCAGTGGCGGAGCGACGTTCTGGTGCTCTCCATCAGAACTGCACCCCTGTCAGACGAGACATATACCACGTGATGACACGTTAGGCTTGTGATGTGTTCAAGGACCCTGACCTTGGCCAGGAAAAATAGGCACTCGCTTTTTAAATTTGTTTGCGGTCTAGATTTCTTTTATTTTTTGCGTATGTTTATAAATTACCTCGAGGGCCGTACCAAATGGTCTCACGGGCCGTATACAGCCCGGGGGCCGGAGGTTCCCCACCCCTGGGCTAGACTCTAGTAGTTACTACATTATTCAGAAGTTTACAGTAACTTTAGACTCAGGAATAATAAACGGAGCCTCTCTTTTCCTCTTTCCCTCTCTCCCTCCGTCCGTGTCTCATGCAGCTCGCTGATCCAGTGAATGAGTGACCCGACACAACAGTAAATAATACACATATGTATAACTAGTTTAGCTAGTTCCAGGGCTAGAACACAACATCAACGAACTCAGAGTGGTGATGTTCAGTGTGTGCCGACTACAAACAAGCAGCACAAACTAGAATTTTCACCGTTATTAATTTGTGTTATTTCTTCCTTATTGCAATAGTAATTGTTATATGTGTGCACATGTAAGCCTACGTTTTAAGTTTTGGCTGTTGCTGAGTAACGCAAAAGTAATGTAAAGAGTAATGTAACAAGTTACTTTATGCAGAGAGTAAAGAAGTAAAGCAATATATTACTTTTTTTTAAAGTAATGAATAATATGTAATACATTACTTTTTTTGAGTAACGACCCCATCACTGCTTATAACACAGTTGTGCACTGGAAGCTTCAGATGAGTTGTAAATGCTTTATACTTTAAGACTGTTTGAATGAACACTAATGACATAGAGACATAGTCCTACTTATTATCATAATGGACCGCTCTGTGCAGAGAATGGACTCAGGCTTTGTTCTGGTGTCTATTTGTCAGAAGCCTCTGGTGAGGTTTCATAATCCCCTCAATGCGTCCTCTCTATCTCTGATGCTTTTACCAGCTCTGATCTCATTTGCACTGCTAATGCCTGTTTCCCGAAGATGGTCTGCTGACAACGTGCATTGTTATAATGATTCATGTATGCAACCAAATGGGATCTCTCAAACATCGCTGACTTGGGGAGGGTGGGCTCCCCTGATAAGATTTGCTCCCAAGCTTTCCCAGGTTTAATGCAGGATGTGAGTACTTGTTCATAGCTAGCGGACATGAGTGTGGGTAGACTTCACAGCTCCCCTACAACACTGAATTTAGCCTGTGATTCCACACTCAATTGAATTCTGTTTGATGTAGAATGTAATACAGAGGCTATATCAGACGGATCAATGTCAGCGTGTCTGTACTGATTGTCTATCCACCCAGAACACCAGGCTGTTTGATATGCACATAATAATTCAATTTGGGTTTGCGCTTTTATGTGCACTATGTGTGTGCATGTGTGATTCTGAGATTCATGTCAGGGGGACAGCGTACAAGGACAGGAGATGTATAAAACATCCAAGTGTAATGTTTCTCTCATGTTGCAGCAGCTTTAGCTTTGTTTATCTTCAAGAAGATGAACCAAAAGTCTTCCTTGAATTGAGAAAGACAGCTTTGTTCAATAAATTAAAGGAAAGAAAAGCAACTAAAAAGCCATTCACTTGCAAAAGCAAGTTAATGGAGGAACAATTGCTGTGCCATTATTAGTTGCGCAATGTGTTATGCTACAACATTATGAAAAGCCACAGAAATGCATTTTCTCAGTTTTTTAGAGGACTGTTTCTTAACGGCTTTCATCAGTGAATGCTTCAGCATTTTGATTACCAGTGTAATGTTATTAGTTCAATTATGTTTTTGGCTTATGGAGCAGTAATGAGAGATATGTCTGTTTACAGAAGACTGTAAATGATGTACAGTGTGAAAGTAAGCAGGGCTCCAAAATGGTGGAATGAGCTCCCCATTGAAATCAGGACAGCAGAAATCTTACACATCTTCCGGCGCAGACTGAAAACGCATCTCTTTCGACTCCACTTCGAGCGAGGAATTACTAGAACAAGAAGTTGCTAACAGAGCCACTTATAATACTAATAAAGGACTGCTTATCTAAAGCCCAGTGAGTAGCACTTGAGAATATTTGGCTCCTATGAAACCTGATGTACTTATATGATTTCTGTTTTCTTCAAGGTTGTATCTTCCTGGTCGAATGTACTTACTGTAAGTCACTTTGGATAAAAGCGTCAGCTCAATGCAATGTAATGTAATGGGTTGAACTTTCCTCACATTTTCACTTTTTTCATTCCTGATAAAAACATTTCTGTCAATGTGGTACACCACGGAGTGCAGGCCCTGGCCAACTTGTGGCCCCACGCAAAGTTATATGATGATGCCCTCTGTGTCGCGAGCGTCGACGGGGGGGTGTGTGCTAGTGGAGCCTCAACTGTGGCGCGCTTACACTGTAGGTGCGCCGCATTTGCGCTTCAGATGCGCCGCATTTGCGCTTCAGATGCGCCGCATTTGCGCTTCTTCGCAAAATGAAGAACCCTCCGCAAGATGAGGTTCCCTCCGCGAGGTGAGGCCTCACGCAGTCTGCGTGATCGGCCTGTCTCCTGACGGAGTGCAACACATTAATCTTCAACGAGAAACGAGACATGATCTGAAAGTGTGCATGGTCAAAGATGCTGAAGCTACCCTCTGTCTTGTTCCTTTGGGTATGTGTACCGTAGCTGAGCTCTCTGAGGGCCTAGGATATTCTAAACAAATAATATTTGAAAACATTAAAACAAATGTATTTATTTTAATAAAAAAAAAAAAAAAGTTGTTATTAGTTTTACCAAAATAACTTGATTTAATTGTATTTAAAAATAACTAGGGCCAGGACTCGATTAAAAAAAATCATCTAATTAATTAGAAGCTTTGTAATTGATTAATCGAAATTAATCGCATTTTTAATCACATATAAATATTTGACCTGAGAACAGTGAGAAGCAATTTTTTTCACATGGATTTTAGTATACCATTGAATAATGACTGAATACATAAGCTTAAGCAACAAAACATTGTTTATTTTTTTCAAGGTGGTACTTAACCAAGACCAACAGAAAAGTGCAATTTTTGCCATAAAGTGTAGCAATAGCATATTTAGGAATATAGTACATTTCAGAGATTCAGGTAGCCTATAGGTAGGTAGACCTTCTGTAAACTATAACACTTAGTTTTTTAAGTAAAACACAATACTTTCAAGTACATTCAGAACATTGGAAACCCTGACTATTAGAAAGCATCTCTCTGTTGATTCAGAGGCCATAACAGACTTTGTTGATTTACCAACAGTTGATTTAAAAAATCTAATCAATTTCAGTACAACTCTCTCAATAACCTTGGCCAAAACAATAAACAGTTCAACATAAAGTGCCAGTTAGACCAACAACATAATAAATAGTTCAACATAAAGTGTACCATTTAAAATAAAAAAGTGCCAGTGATTGACCTCAATCCCTCCTATTCTTCCAATATCCTGATGAAAAATAAAATCACTGTTGCATAGGCCACTGTTTGATCAACGCAAATTGGGTGTGGGTCCTTGTGCTCCGAGTCGGGCTAACGTCCACGCTAGCTTCC
>NW_011353704.1:0-2498 GCF_000735185.1 Notothenia coriiceps | reverse complement strand
AAGCTTCAACGCTTCAGCCCATTCACTTTGAATGGGGTGACGTCACACTTCGCCGAACTGCATTGTGGGAGCGAAGCGTAGCTTTGCTCGCGTGGACCGTCCTGTAGTTCCTTTATAGCCCAACATTAGCCTCCTTTAGCTTAGCGGTGGTGACGTGAAGTCATGTGACCGTGCTGTAGTTCCTTTATAGCCCAACATTAGCCTCCTTTAGCTTAGCGGTGGTGACGTGAAGTCATGTGACCGTGCTGTAGTTCCTTTATAGCCCAACATTAGCCACCTTTAGCTTAGCGGTGGTGACGTGAAGTCATGTGACCGTGCTGTAGTTCCTTTTTAGCCCAACATTAGCCTCCTTTAGCTTAGCGGCGGTGACGTGAAGTCATGTGACCGTGCTGTAGTTCCTTTATTGAACGTTGGCTCCTTGATTCTGGCGTTTACGCTTAAAAAACCATACAGTGGTGTTAATATGTGGAGATTATGCTGCTGAACAAAAGGTGTAAGTATCATAAACATTTGTTTTCCACAGAGCTTATTTTCTGCATTAATCCTTTAAAAAAGCCTTTATGCAGAGGACACCAGGGACAAGCTAACTTCAGGGTCTACTACAGAAATACGTCATCGACGCTGCACCTCTCTTTTGTATCTGTACCTATGACTAAGCATGTTGTTCTGACCTGCCCTCGAGTTTCTCTCTAAATACATCTCTTGCACAGAAAGTTGGGCTTGGAAAAACCTTTGTTTGCCATCTGACCCTGCTCACTCACCCTGTAATTCCCCTTGGTTTTACGCTCTGTATGAAAGAAAAGACAAAAGTATCCTGCCAGCTGCTCACTTTTCCTGATTCACCCAGAGAAAAGACCAAAAAACTGTCTGATGCTGACGTTATAGTGTACAAATATCATTGTTTTGTAGTGACGTGCATGTACAGTATATCTTCAGATCTGACAACATGCCAATAACAAATGACCAGAGATTTATCCCAGCATGCTTTGTGGATACTTTGCATTGTATCCTACCACTAAGGCTATATGGTGTCTTTAATTGGTCCTTTCCATTCAAGAGAGAGGTATCATGTGCGGTGACGTTCAAACACAATTACATTATGACATTATTATCATGACAAAAAGATGTAGGCAGTGGCTGCTTTCAATTCTGGTCCGCTGAGAGTTGTTATGAAATTTGTAGGAATCCTTTGTGATTTAATGGCCGCCGCAGGAGGAAAGGCTTTCTCTTCCCTTGGCGGGGACAGATATTAAGCAGTGGGTTTTTTGGAAGACTTAATGTCGTGTATTCTGGTCGAATTGTACGCACCGATTTATGAAAATGTCTCTATTTATGTAAAGAAGAACACAAAATGCAAAGCGCCAGGTGACAGCTAAAATGCAGTAAGGCTCTCCGGCGATCTGTATTGCTTTCAGATTTGTATCGTCCTCTAGACCAATTTCTCTCATTTAGTGTTTTCTCTGCAGAGTGAACACAATGCAATGTGAAGTCTACATCTCAAGACATGATGTATTTTTATATATTTAAACGGTTGCCTTCAATGTACAATGAGCCACAATTGGGCAGGGTTTGCAACATGCATTCCAAAACAATAACCAACCTCAGGTCTTAAGTGAAAAGAAGTAGGGATGAGAGCGTTGATGCTTTGCTCCAGCGTTGTTTTTTACCATGGCAGTAAACATCACGGTTTAACGGCACACCTAAAGCATGCCAAATGTTCTGCATTGTTTGCTTTAGGTGTGGGGAAAACGGAGGAAAGGCATTTTGCTGAAGCATGATTCAGTTTCTTGAAGTTGTAGGAGTGGAGTCAGTGGACACGATCACCACTAGACACAGATGTAGCTTGTAATATGATAGCAGCAGAGAAAACTATACGTAGCACTCATAATAAAGAGGGAAATCTCCATGACAGCAGCTTTGTGGATGCTAAGCTAAGTGTTGGACTTCATGCCGATATTGCATACATCTAAAAATCAAAGCTGAGATGATTTAATAATGTAAGAACCAGTGGGGGCTGGTGGAAAATATCTTTGGTGGGGCTGTTGATATAGTGAGTAAACATTTTTTTTTTGGGAGAAATGACCCCTTAAATTGGGACTTCTGGTGATGTAATGGCCCCATAAAATCGTGGTTCTAGGGCCAGGAACAACCAGGCTGAGTCGGGCTGAGTATGCTAAACTAGAGAGAGAATCCCTGTCAAGGGGGCTACAACTACAACAAGATGAACATATTTGACCGTGATTTAATTGTAATACACGTTTCAAAATGATGCCGAAGTAACAACATACTGATACCGGATAGTAAAAACCATGAATTAAGGCTTTGACAAGTCTGCAGACAGACGGCAGGCGAAAAACCTTTTAAAATGCGTGTTTTCTAATGGAGATTTGGCTAAGCTAACGTTGTAAATGCTCCGACCGTCCACACTCACAACAACGGCCTATACAGACATAAATAAACCAGCGACTGTATTCGCCATGACACAGACAGTATGTGGT
>NW_011353703.1:0-4778 GCF_000735185.1 Notothenia coriiceps | reverse complement strand
CCTATCATGATGAATGAAAACAATCTGCGTGTTGATGGAATGTACTTTCTTTCTATTGACGAACACGTCCTCATCTTTTGATTATTTTTATGTGCGTCCCGTCAATAGCACCGACCACACCGGGCATATCTGCAATTGCCATGAAGTTGGCTTTGATCCTGTGTAGTTGTTGATTATCCAAAGGAAACCGGATAAACTGTTGGATGATTATGTGGTCTTGAAAGCGCGTTGATGGTTTGGTTTATGGCACGGCTGACTGATGGTTGCGATATCCCTAAATCGTCGGCATTGCAAAGTTGCATTTTCCCTGTTGCTAAATATCGTAGTGTTGTCAAACATTTTATTTCCGGACTAATCGGGTTATTCCTGTTAGTCGGGGATGTTATTGCATCCCGCACTAATTCCACAACAAGTTTGATACCCTCACGATTTAGCCTATATCTCTTGATCAATTCATAGTCTTCCATTGTCTCCAAAACATTTAGTCTCGCAGCCATTTTCAGATTCTTTGTGAATAGGTCTTACTGAGTTAGGAGTCCTCTCGAGGACTTTTAAGCTCTCCTAAACTTAGGTGCTACTTTTAGGCCTAAAATACTTTGTGAATTGCTCTTAGTGAATAAAATTAGGAGTCCTAAATTTAAGACTGACACGCCCATTATGTTTAGGAGTTTCTCCTAAATTCGCCAGTTAGGAGCTACTTTTAGCCCTAATATCCTTTGTGAATACGGCCCCTGAACATCAGCAGGAGAGGACTCTTTAAAGTGGAAACACTAAATACTGATATACACCTGAACATCAGTAGGAGAGGACTCTTTAAAGTAGAGACACTACATTCTGATATACACCTGAACATCAGCAGGAGAGGACTCTTTAAAGTAGAGAGACTACATACTGATGTACACCTGAACATCAGCAGGAGAGGACTCTTTAAAGTAGAGACACTAAATACTGATATATACACCTGAACATCAGCAGGAGAGGACTCTTTAAAGTAGAGACACTACATTCTGATATACGCGTCACCTGAACATAATCATAATAGGTCCCTTTTACGTAGGTGCTTAAAGGTGATTTTATATTGCACTTCAATAAAGTCAGTAATTCAAAAGAGACCAATCTAAAAGGAAGAAATACATTACTACATGACCCACTACATTCCATTAGGCAACAGTCAGCTGCTGTCAATCACCTAGCTAGTCTACATAATGACATTAGCTAATAGCATCACCTCATTTTATTGACTGATCAAAGAAGACACTTCCTGTTTCCAGAAAAACAATTACTTCAAACTTGGCCTTTACTCTCTCCATTGGGTTATGGGTGATACAACTTGATTTTGACCTCACTGCAGCGCAAAAAGCAAGGTCCTCAAAACAGATGAAGACAATTCACTGGAGTGTGAAAGCAGTGTTCTATTTGTTCATGACCTCAGACGATTTGTCTATGTTACTTCCCATACTTCCCACAGTGGTCATTAAATCAGACCTAATTATCTCCCTTTTTCTCTTTCTCTTTCCCAGGGAGCTCATAGGTCCAGACTTCACAGAGACCTATTACACAGAAGATGGGCAGCCGGTGACTGTCTCCAACAACAATTTCACTGTAAGTATGCAGGTATGAGTAATACTTCCCTCCCTCTCCTTTTAATTCTGTTTATTTGCATTGCTGCTTTTTGTTTCCTGAGGACATTTGTTGTTGGCCCTAAGAAAATGTCCAAATTCGAAGCACCTTTGACCTTCTGATCTTAAACCCAGTACCCAAATTGAATTCTGCACTAGACCCCTCATGTCAACTCTTTTACAAATCATTATAATGTTTGATTTGTTTGAAATCATTTCTAGTACCATTTCTATCCTCAGGAAGTCATTGGGTGCAATTTGTTTCAGTATGGTATTAAAATCAGCTTGCAGGCTTAAAACCTTTATTATATCAACGTGATTTGGCCTGTCATGAGAACTTAGGGACATTAAAAAGGATATTTTAAATGGAGGCATATGTCTCACTTTGATGAAGTCATTTTTATGTTTTCTCAATGAGTTCAAACTAATTTAACTAAAGGAGTAAATATGCAGTTCATACAGAGAATCCCCTTTTCTCTGGACTCTGTATGAAATGTAGGATATCACTAACTAAAGTACTACAAAAAAGGGCAAATTGGAGGAATGAGATTTCACATAGCAAGAAAATCCCCACAGTGCATACAAAAATAACTCAAAATGGAAATCCTACACTGTTAAATGTCGGTTTTTCTTTAATCATATTATATATGCAGAAAGAGGCTGCTATTCTTAACCAACAAACACATTTAAAACCCACAACGTTTTTGCAGAGGTAGAAAGATACGTTTTTGTACCTTAAGAAATAGAATTTTGAATAATTATTTTTAAAAAAAAAAGAAATTACCTTTGTATGTCAGCACTAAGTTAATAACACTGAAGAATAGCCAGCATGAGATTTGCATTTTATCTTTTGACTTGCTAGATTTTCTGAAATGTCCTCATCACAAAATGTGAGCAGAAAACTGTTATTTAAAAAGTAAATTGTTAAACAAAATTTCAAGTTCCACTTAAAGCTGTAAGACTTTACACAATGCCCTGGAGCCTTTGGCTGTGTTACTCTTTAGGGCTTTTAGGCAGGGGGGTCCAAAGTTCTTTCAAAGAGAGCCAGATTTGATCATGTGGATATACCTGGCGAGGACCAATAGTCCCTTCTGACATTTTTAAACATAAAAGTAACATACAAATACAATGTATTAACAATGTTCAGTCACAATTATCTTTATTTTTCAAATGGCAATGTAACCCAATATAAGCCACTCAGGTGTGAACCACTCTAAAAACACTGCCTTTCATTCTGGAGAGTCAGATAACATTGAACAAACTATATGGAATACCTTCGACTTTGAAGCAGGTTTGACTTATTTTTAATAAAGTGGGGTGACAGTCAGAATCAAGTCTGACAAATAATAATCTAATATATTCAACAGAAATTGTTCAGTCAAACCATACAGAAATGGGAATATATAATATATGGGAACAATATTCGGGAAATATCTCCTTCATCACTGAAATGCAATTCAAAATAAATCACTCATCAATTTCTGGGAAAGTAGGCTAACACATGAGTGTGGGCAATGTGTGGGGAAAAGAGTCAATACATACAGTTCAATCCGCTTTAGCAAATAATTGACAACCCCAACATAAATGCAATCCAGTTCATACTGTAGGCCCACAAACAAAGGCAACTAAAAAAAGTCCACTCTGGGTTTTACCCAAGCCCCCAGGAAGTGCGCCGGACTCAGATGAAAATATTCGTGGTGGCCAAACGGCGGTATTACACTTTCGTTTGGTTGCCAGGCCCGGAAACACTTTTTCCCATTGACTTACATGGGGAAAGAGTGGTCTGTAAATCGTTGGATAATTTTTTTAAAACTAAATAAACTATCCAGTATGAACATTTGTATAGCCCTTATTAAAAACATTCGTTCCTCAAGTTGTGAAAATGTGCTAATAACGTTATTCTGAGAATTATTTCCCTCCGCATTATGAACCCACGGGACCGCGCCGCCCGGCACGTTCATGTTACGTGTTCAGCATGGTCCCGACCAATCAGAGCACACTGTGCTCACAGGGAGGGTGGGGGATGGAGCTATTGGAGCTACAACAAGCCGTTAAAGGCAGAGAGTGAAATTCAGTGAATACAATACACGTAGTTTACAGAGATGCTGTATGAGAAACCAATGTGAGTTGCGTTTATCTTTACCCATGGATGCGCAATAAGAACGGACCCATATCATCTTACTGCCATCCCACGGAGCTGTAATAATGGATATATTGCACATGTTTGCTGTAATTCATTATTATACAACATGGGCTGTATGATTAAATCTTGTACCGTAAATGTTGTATTAAATAAAGTTAATATTACCGACGTTAGATTAACGTCCCTGTAGCTTCTTATTGCACTAAGAAGCTTATTGCACTGTATATACACTGAACAAAAATATAAATGCAACACTTTTGTTTTTGCTCCCATTTTTCATGAGATGAACTCAAAGATCTAAAACATTTTCTATATACACAAAATAACCATTTCTCTCAAATATTGTTCACAAATCTGAAAAAATCTGTGATAGTGAGCACATCTCCTTTGCCGAGATAATCCATCCCACCTCACATATCAAGATGCTGATTAGACAGTATGATTATTGCACAGGTGTGCCTTAGGCTGGCCACAATAAAAGGCCACTCTGATACGTGCGGTTTTGCTTTATTGGGGGGGTTTGGGGGGGTCCGAAAACCCTAGGGTTAAACCCTAACCCTAACATGTCACCCATCTCCTTCGCATAGAGTTGATCAGGTTGTTGATTGTGGCCTGTGGAATGTTGGTCCACTCCTCTTCAATAGCTGTGCGAAGTTGCTGGATATTGGCAGGAACTGGAACACGCTGTCGTATACGCCGATCCAGAGCATCCCAAACATGCTCAATTGGGGGTGCAAGTGGAGTCTCGCAGAGGCAAAACTGTGGCGCGCTTACGGTCCGTCCACACACAGGCATGAAACAAATCTTTCAAAGCTTCGCCCATTCACTTGAATGGGGTGACGTAGAAGATTTTTAATCTTCGCCGAACTGCATTGTGGGGAGCGGAGCATGGCTTTGCAAGCATCGTGAGCATCAAAAGTTGAGCAATGTTCAACTTTTGATGCTCCCGATGCTTTCGAAGCTGGCATCAGCCAATCAAATCCCGTTTATGCAAATCCCGCCAGTACAAGCGCTAC
>NW_011353702.1:0-1079 GCF_000735185.1 Notothenia coriiceps | reverse complement strand
TTACGGTTCTTTCACAAAACGCTCACATGTAAGAGGTTTATCTCTCATTCAGAACAATGGAAGCCTTTGATCTCTACAGAGCTCGTTAGCTCAAATATAAACACCTGTGTAATGGAACACGATGATGTCATCGCTCCAACTGACATGCTCAGAGCAGCAGACTTCAGATAAAGGTTAACGGTCCTGCCCTCAACAGCTCTACGGCAATTATGGGGTGTCATCATCATATGCCGTTTCCATGGAAACGCATCCCTTGCCATAAAAGACGATGTCGCTATAACTCCTATGAAAATGTTCAAAAAGTGCTCAAACTTCACATGTGTGCTAACAGTCCAGCCGTGAAGAAATCTACGGGACAGTTTTTAGATTTCTTCAAATGCCGTTGCCATGGCAACACAATGCTCACCATGAAACACGGTTTTCTCATAACTTCAGTGAAAATGCTCCAAACGGCCCAAAACTTCACAGGTTTGGTAACGATGCAGCCATCAACACATCTAAGCTTATTATGGGGTGTTACACAGCCAGGTCAGGACACTCTGCGTGCACGTGCAGCAGCGTAGCAGCCAAATTAATAAAGCGACAAGTGGGAGACAACGTGTGACTTACTCGCGGGGAATTTAAAGTTAAATGGAATTGTTTACAAAACTACATTCTACATTCTCGATTCTCCGGCGTGGCAGTATTTTGGATTCAAGCCAAATCAACGAGACGAACCTATGGACTTGAATGAGCCGGGCGGTGTGTCACATTTGTTTAAAAAAGGTAGCGACAAAAGCAGGCAATACCACACATTTACAATCAAAGATGCATTTGCCCGACAATGCAAACATGTCTACTTGAAAGAGAGATCAATGATCTCAAGTGATACACCTGGATAAATAAAGGCTTGGAATGAAATAAAATGAATGTTGGTGTTCGAAATCTTTGAAATACAGATTTGGATATGGCCTGTTGAGGCATCTGGGTCTTTGTATGGACAGTGGACTGTAAGCTATGCTCATATTTATTTATGTATTTATTTATATATATATATATATATATATAGATAGAGAGAGAGCTCTGTTTTCCAGCCTGAG
>NW_011353701.1:41873-50776 GCF_000735185.1 Notothenia coriiceps | reverse complement strand
ACAGACAGAGAATCAGCACTTTGGAAACAAGGCTGAAACAGAGGGGATTATGGGTAATGCTGCAATGATCTGTTTGGTGTTTGGAGAGACACTTCAGAGACATGTTCTGTATTTATCTGAGACCTATATTGATGAAAAGCTGTATAATAGGGGACCTTTTAAAGGCCAGTGGTGTAAGTGTATCTCCAAATAAGAAATGCCTGCAGTAGATAAATGAATGAATGAATGCATCCCTGTGATTTGTTTTTGTTTGGAGCAGCAGCGCATGGAGCTGAAGAGCGACGGGAGCCCATCGAACCCAGTGACACCGGTTAAGATCCCAGACTGCCCAGTGCCAGCCTCTCTGTTGGATGAGTTGTTAAAACCATCGACTTCTGTCAACAAAGAGCCACTCAACAACCTGCACAACTGTCTACGGCACCTCAAGTAAGACTCCTATTCTACTTTATTGCCAGGGAAGTTTACACACGTGTATGACGGTGCAAACATAAAGAACATATGGAAATAAGTTGTAAGAGAAGGTCAAAAATTGAATGATTATTAAAAGAAAATATGTAAAACAATATATGTATCATTAATAAAAGAATAACGACAAGTATTTGCACCAGATTGGAATATACAAAAGAAAACTAAAACATAGTACAATGAGAGATGGGTAGTAGAAAAGTGAAACATGATTTATTCTATTGCAGGTTCTGATTATTATATTGTTGACACTTTAAATTACTACTATCCTACTCAAATGCTGTACAAATCAGATTTATTATTTAATAAAGAAAAAAAAATGCAAATTAAAAAAAAAAGAAATTCACATTTGTTTCCTTTATTTTTCAATATCGAGATATTATCGTACCGTGAGTTTTTTGTATCGTTACATCCCTAATAGATAGGCAG
Source organism: Notothenia coriiceps (assembly GCF_000735185.1). Classification (NCBI taxonomy): domain Eukaryota; kingdom Metazoa; phylum Chordata; class Actinopteri; order Perciformes; family Nototheniidae; genus Notothenia; species Notothenia coriiceps. The sequence goes on along the minus strand of NW_011353701.1, from coordinate 49,882 downwards.
GTAGGTAGGTAGGTATATAGGTAGGTAGATGGATAGGTAGGTAGGTAGGTAGGTAGGTAGGTAGGTAGGTAGGTAGGTAGGTAGGTAGGTAGGTAGGTAGGTAGGTAGGTAGGTAGGTAGGTAGATGGATAGGTAGATGGGTGGGTAGGTAGGTAGGTAGATGGATAGGTAGGTAGGTAGGTAGGTAGGTAGGTAGGTAGGTGGGTAGGTAGATAGATAGATAGACACTTTATTGATCCCAATTTGGGAAATGTTTGCGTTGCAGCAGCAAAAGAAAACACAAGGCAATGTACATAAGAGAAACTAAGACACAGAAATAAACAGTCCAATATATTTCAGAAATAGAAATAAAATAGCATTAAAAAGATAAAAAAATATATACATGTGGAAATACAAATCTCCAGTAACAAATATAATGCAGGATATTATTGTGTAAGAATGGAGTATTCAATATTAAATGTAAAATGATGAAAGTAGTGCTAGGGAACTATGAAAATGAATCTGTTTTTTTCCCCAGGGAGGAGATGGACATTCTCCAAAAGCAGATGGAAGAGCACACGGTGACAGTACATGAGTCCATGAGCTCGTGGACAAACGCAGAGGAGGCTCAACTGGAGCTGGAAAACAACGTCTCCAAATCACCAACGCCGTTAAACAACATGCTGGTGGACAATAACAATGAAGCAGAGCCGCAGCAGTGATGACAGAAGAACTTTTCTCAGGCCATTAGAGGGAAGCGTGGAGTTTTATCCACAAAGGCACTTTTGAAGGTTCTCTTTTCTTAACAATTGCTGCCAACATTTGGCGTTCTCCCATCAGCACAGAAGTGCTCTCGCAAAGTAATACTTCATCTACCATAGCTTTTATTCTTTCCTCTTTATTTGACAGTTGTTATTATATTTTTTATGCTTATTGTTACATTTATTTATTTCGAGTAAAGAGAAATTATCTGACAGCCTCCCCGAGAGGATCATTTATCTTCAGTTTTGTTATGGTAGATACCAAAATGGTCTAGTAAAGACTGTTAAAGTAATAATCGCTTGGGCTAGTTCTTCCCCGTGAGTCCACTTAACGGTATTTAGTCATCCTCCTCCTGGTAATATTACATCAGTGGCTTTGAATGCTGCTTAATGACGGCTGACATTATTTGAAAAAGTGTTTTTGGTGAAAGAAACAACCCGTGAGTCTGTCTCCTGATTGGCTGTGAACTGTTCTTCCATTTCTTTGTGCCTGTGTGAGTGAAGTCGGTCATCTATGATTTAACTGACACGGTTAAACATCACAAAGTCATGCAAAACTGTGGTTTCTTATTTTGTATTTCCGCTTGTTCTAATGCAGTGTTTCTCATACATTTGTTGTTACCATATCACCATGGGTTCTTCAACTCTAAAACCATTGATCTCAGTTATATATGGGGGTGTTTTGTCTAGCATGGACTGCAGTCATTTGTACGCAAAAAAAAGCCTTAAGCGATCTGTAATATGCTGTAAAGGACTAAGTGGGTTTGACTGAGCATAAGACTGCTGAGGGTGTGTGCAAGATGTAATATGTTAACGTGTATATGTGTTCAAACCCCTTACTGAAGAATTGTAAAATAAGTTCAAATGATCTCAAACAACTGACGTGGAGAGAAAGTTGCACGACGAAGCAGAAACGCTACTCCTAACAGGTGCAATCAGACGTGTTCATTTTCTGTTACATTTGGTACATAATGTATTTACAAAAAAGAAAAGACAACCCCTTAATCGGATGTTATACTTGTTGTATGGGTATTTGGGCTAAGTTAATTGTTTCCAGAGGTTAATATATGAATACATTCTTCTTTTTTGTATGATTGTAAATCCATAATTGTTTAATAGTGTAACTAAGATGACATATAAAATGCAAAACTGTACAGCTGCACTATTATGTGAATGCAGAGAGGCCATTGGATGGTACACAAGCTTTCTGCATGCAACTGTGCTGCAGCTGCTCATTCCCACACTTAAAACACTTTTTTTTTTTTACCACCATTGTATGCTTATACATTTCCAAAAGGGACAATAAATATGTTAAGAGAATGCTTACTAAGGCAACTTATATATCTTGGAAAAACTGTGTTCTGAAAAAAGATTGGACTCTATCTTCCAGACTACCTTTCACTGTAACGTTGGGTAGTGTGTAATAACACCTGCGCTCATGCTGCTGTATTTGCTTTTTTTTTTTCTTTAAAGATTGGAATTTATTCATTCCTTTTTAACATGTGTGTTGGGAGATGTGATTGTATTTATCATAAAATTGCACTATTCATCCTTTAATTATAGTTTGTTCTGAATTATTTCCAGTTGTTGAAAGTAACTAAGGATATTTATTTCATTTAATTTCATTTAAAGGTAGGGTAGGTAAGAATGGAGAAATCAGCTCGAGTGCGCTAGAATTTGAAAGAACACAACCGGAAAAAATCTGCCCCTTCGAACGAACGCGCACATGACCAATGAGGGCACGAGATAAGTTTGTGCACAGATGGAAGGCTGACAGGCAGGTAGGCCATCCAGTTATTTTATCCGGGCCGGCTCAGATGATTGGTCGTGGTTTTTACAGTACTACGGCTTCCACAGATGACATTTTTTAATGTTTTTATTGTCAAAGCATTTCATTTATTCATTGCTATCGGGACAAAGTGCATTTAGCGGTGATCGCACGTATGTTTGTTTCTCAACCATTGTTTGAGTTGACCTTTGAAGCTATTGAGAGTGGGACAATCCCGTATCTCAGTTGGGAGGCTATTCCACAATGAGCTGCCTTTAATGGAAAGGACATTTTGTCCAAAAGTGGTCCGTCTGCGGTGGACTTCACAGTCTCCTCTGGTTTCTGACCAAGTGCAGTGTCCAGTGTGTTTTACTCAATTCTATTTAAGGTATTTGAGGTACTTGTACCCGAGTATTTTCCTTTTATACTACTTTATACTTCTACTCTACTACATTTTGGAAGCCAATTATGTAGTTTTTACTCATTTATTTTACAGATGTATTACAGAATAGTTTCTTTATAAATTCAGATTTTGACACACTTTACTTTAGCAACTTTTTAAATGTATTATTTGGTATAGATTAAACCATCCAACATTGTATTTAGGTAACTAAAACCATGAGTGGTTTAACAGAAAAATTAATTGGAATTAAGAGATGTTTTACTCACAGTTCCAGCTTCTTTAATGTGAAGATGTATTGCTTTAAAATGTTTACAAATGTTTAGTTATTATAGTATTTTAACAAAGTGGTATTGGTACTTTTACTCAAGTAAAGAATATGGATATTTTTTCTACCACTGATTATTTCCAGAGATGGGAAGTAACGAAGTACATTTACTCAAGAATTATACTTTAATACAATTTCGAGGTACTTAACATGAGTATCTCCATTCTCAGCTACTTTGTTCTTCTACCCCACTACAATTTAGAGGTATATGGTGTATTTTTACCACATGTATTTAATACTTTTAGGTACTTCAATATATATATATATATATATATAATACATATGGATTAATGATATGAAATATACACAACACTTAAATAAGATTTTAGTTTCACCTGGAGTAAATCCACATAAACATATTAATGCAACAATGATTATAATCTAACCATATCATATATATTATTCTGAAATGGGCCAATCTGCCGAATGACTACTTTTACTTTTGCTACTTTAACTATATTTTGATAATAATACTTTTATACTTTTAATTGAGTTAACATTTTGAATGCAGGACTTTTACTGTAACAGAGTATTCCTACACTCTGGTACTTCTACTTTTACTCAAGTACAAGATCTGACTACTTTTACTTTTACTCAAGTACAAGATCTGACTACTTCTACTTTTACTCAAGTACAAGATCTGAGTACTTCTACTTTTACTCAAGTACAAGACCTGAGTACTTCTCCCACCTCTGTTCTGTAATATTGCTAGTACTTTTACTTAAGTGAGTAATCTGAATACTTGTTCCACTACTGATGATTCATCCTGTTCTTCAGCATTACTTGCACACTTGCAACATAATCTGCATTATTGTATTCTACTCTTTTACTTCTTGCACTATTTTAATTTTCTTGAGACGTTGCCCTATCTACACTGTAGCTAATGCGCTTGACAACAAAGCCTTTGAATTTGAATTGAATTAAGTTGTAATCGTTGCTTTGATCAGGCACTCCGTTAGCCACAACGGGGTCCTAACTGTCTGCATTTTGAAACCATTAGCGGTGAGAGAACAGAAGAAGACACCTAGCAACAGTTTCCGGGAGGAGAGGTGGAGGTGGGCATGTCACTGTTAAAAATTATAATATGTTCAACTAACATTACACTACAGTTAACTGTGAAACATGTTTAAGCGTATGTGCTCTTGAGGGACACTAAAAACTGTTCTTACTGTAGGTATTTCATGTATGCTAATGCTAACCGGTGGCTTGACTGATTAGCTTCTTTCCTTGCTAAGTGGCTAGTTAGCCTGCTTGTCAGACTCAGCTTCCTTAACCGGATTGTGAATCCAACAAACGTCATGCTTAATGTCTTTGCTTGCAACCTTAAACGAACAAATGTCTATTCTGGGTAGCGATGTTATTTTTCTATTAATATCGTATGTCTTGCCTCATACAAGTTGGCCTGCAAACGTGGGGATTGTGCCAACATGATTATACTCTAATATGGTGTTTATTCCGGCACTTCATTTTCACTATTTCGGTTTTTGCATTTATTATAAACAATGTGAATGCGTTTTTAACCAGAAATACCTGCACATGAGTTTGCTAGGTTATCGTTTCTTTGGATTTGTCACGTCTGCTATGGGAGAGTATGATGCAACGTTCAAGTGTTTGGGGAAAGTTCGTACATGTAAGACACGTCCACCAGAAGCAACTTAAAGTAGCTTTCTGTTTTGTTTTGTAATCGTCCACCAGCGATATTAATGATTAAAGACATGACAAAGCATACAATTATATGGGATTATAGTAGAGTTAAAGGGATTTAGATTGTGTATAACTCAGCTGAATAATATTATTTCTCGTGGCACGGCAAAACAACTTTTTTAGAACACGAATTCCGTATATGTTACAAAAAAGTCACTGTTTGGAGTGAGTAAAGTGGCGACATGTTCCGTCAGTGCAATGTCACATGCCGGTTGCAAACATAGACTGTATGGTTGCAAATGATCTCCGCTCGCCTGTCACCCTCAGGTCGTTCAGAGCTTAATTTCCCCACAGCACTGGAATGCAACGTGCTCCCTCCCTTGTAACTGAGCATGCGCAGGATATGTTGTAAACAATGAGAGCAGACCGTCTTCAGCTTTGTGTCTGTCCAACAGTTTATCTTTGCAAAACTAACGGCGGTTTCTAACAGCTCTGCGTGTATTACATAACAATGTTCTTTGGTAAGTATAGGGACACTTTTGTTATTAGATGTCAAAACGTAAACTTAGATTAGTATCGCCATATTCACGTATCAAATGTGTTGCGTTACATCCACCTCGAAGAATGACACACTTGGGCGTGACAGTGTGCGAAAGAACCGATTGATATTGTCATTGTTTATCCATTTTTTATACATTTGTGATCGTGATAATTCCAGGTCAAACTGTGTTTGTGTTTAATCTTCCATTGTCGATCTTCATCTGAGCAGTTTCCCTCCTGCTAGCTTTGCCAGTCTCACTCCCGGCTGCTAAAGCTGACTTGTTGATTAGCATCCTAGCTAACGGATGCTACTCACATAACAGTGTGGATTGTTTTGATACAAAATAACTAGCAATACGAGTGCTTAGAACTTCAGTATTACCTGCTTTATTGCATTTCAGGGACTAATATGTGTAGTTGTTGAGCATACAGACAAGCTATCTTATATATGTGTGTGCACCCTACCTGGAAATACTTTGCACTGAAGGGGGTTACTTGTTGGTAAAATAAGTTTAAATTTAACAAAGAGTGGCACCTTTTTGTATTTTAAAAAGCATGAATGGCATTTAATAATGATGTTATGCACACAGAGCCGTCGCAGGCTATAGGATTGCTCATTATATTGAATATAGTGGAAGGTAAAAATCTATTTAGCTCACTTTGTCATTTAATTGAGTCTTACCAATGTGTTGGTATGTGCTCATTTTAATTGTATGATTTATGAATAAGCTATAGTGTACTCCAATCAAAATACAATTATGTTTTTCTGTTTATAGACAAATCAAATTGTATGTTTCCTTCTAGGTTATGTATAATTACAGACTACCTGGATCTGTTCCAGTGTTGTAGAAATCATTCTTGAAGAATTTGTACTTTGTTACTCATGAAGTATAACTTGAAACAACAGTATTATGATTAATCATATTTGGTATTCAAAATAACATTCTGAATCCCTAAAAAAAAAAGATAAATGCTACTTATCAAATTCCCCTACATGATTGTTTTTTTGTTTATCATCATCTGCTGGTCACAATGGCTTGAATGTATTTCATTTATTTTGCATCTTAAATATTTGTTATGCATGCTTCTTAGGTAACATTAAGCTGTCTTTGGCTCTTTTCTGATGTAACAATGTACATGTCGCCTCTCTGGGACTAATAAAGGTTTTCTGGTTGTGTTGTGTTGTAGGGAGCTGAAGCATGGAGGCGGTTCTGAGCAGGCTGAGGGGGCTGAGTGCGGATGAACTTCGAGGAGAGTTTGCCCGAGCGGGCGTCAAGTGCGGTCCGATCACAGCGACCACCCGAGCCACCTTTGAGAGGAAGTTAGCCCGAGTGCTAGCCGGTCCAGAGACCAGTGCCACGGACACGGACAGCAGCTCTTCGGCCGCCAGTGGAGCCTCTGATGCGGATAATGCCAAACCTGCAGAAGCTGTATTAACCTCCGCTTCAACAAAATGCAAACCCACTGAGGCGGCCAGTGAAGAGTTGGACTTTGGCTACGGAGTAGGTCTCAACCCTCCTGAGGAAGACGAGATCTTCTCAAAGACCACCTCAAACTGTTCTGCAGAAGGCAGCTACTCTCTGTCCCAAACGGAAACCCCTTCAAAGTCGGCACAAGTGTCCCCAACCTGTTATTATGGAGTATGTCCAATGTGGGAGGATGTGTTGTCTAGAAATGGTAAGACAGACACAGCTTTTTACTTCATGTGGTGTGATACAGATTTCAGTTTTATAGATTAAGAGCTGGCAAAAGTTATAGATAATTTGCATTGTAATCTTTATATTAGCTGTTTAGATTAGTGTGGGGGGAAAAAACTTCAACACCATGATATACTTCATGTGTATTTGGAAAGCCAGCACCATTTCACACAATCATAATTGTATCAATAAGAGATGTCACTATACAATGTATTGATAATCAGCCTTAAATAGATCTTAACTAACTATCTGATCTCAAATGAGGGATTCTGCTTTCTGATCAAGTTTAGGCTTTTCCCCGGCGCTAAAGTCCAGTTTAAAAGATTGACACGTTGCTTATTTGTTTATTCGCACTGTTTGTCCATATTTTTGTATTTGTTTAGGACTTGCTGCGTGGTTGAAGTGGTTGAAAACAAGTGTTGTTATTTCTTTTTTGGTAAGCAGCAAGAAAGTAGGATTGCCTGAACTTTCTAGATTAGAGTACTATAACTTATTCCTAATCCACAACAAAAATCAAAGATGGGTATGTTAACCTGTCAGGGTGGCTTTTATTCTAACTGCTTTTATTCTAACTGCTTTTATTGTGGTGGCACTGGATTCTCATCAGAATATGACTTTACTGGCTAACAAGGAAAAAAAACTTCAACCACCAGTTAGGAAATCACACTAACAAACAGTAATACATTCAAAAAGAAGTTAAGCCCAGAGCCTGTTTTTCAGGTCTCAGGCTTGAAAATGACCTTCCCAGAACACATGACCAGATCTTCCTTTCTAAAAGGGTTACATTCATAATGTTATTTCTCAAAGCAATGATAAACCTGTGAGTTGGATATAGAAAAGTCAGAATCAATATAGATTTTTTTATTTTAAAGTGAATTCAGATTGAACATAG
>NW_011353701.1:38549-41833 GCF_000735185.1 Notothenia coriiceps | reverse complement strand
ATGTGCAACAATCTGCCTGATTGTTTAACCTGTTCAGCCGCGAGCCTATTTTTCAGGTCTCAGGCTCGGAAATGACATTCCCAGAACAAAAGGGGTCAATACATTTTTTTTTTTCTCAAAGCAATGATAAACCTGTGAGTTGGATGTAGAAGAGTCAGAATCAATATTGATTTTTTTTTTTTTTAAAGTAAATTCAGATTGAACATAGTAAAAAAACTTAAATTATAGTGTCTGTCCAAAAAAAAACATTACTTATAGTGAAAACCACCATTGAATGATGTGATAGTAGACTAAAAGCTTTAGGAGTCCAAAGTACAACATATAATAAGTACCCTGTATCAAGATTAATGCAAAACAAGTGAAATCTGACCTTTTTAGAGAGGTTTAGTACAAAAAANCTGGAAAAGTCATGGAAATTCAAAATGTTAATTCCAGGACCTGGAAAATTCATGGAAATTCAAAATGCAAGGAGTGAGTGGTGCCAAAACAGGAACTGTTTTTTTATATAAAATGGAATGATGGATTATCAGGAATCATTTCAAAGTGACACAGACACATTGGATTATCCTTCAGCCGCGTTTTTATCGTTTTAATGCCATTGAACACAACTTTTGATCAGAAACAGCAAAAGGTAAGGCATTACTCCCGTGTTTGCTCCGTAATGCTACGTGTTGTGATGTCTGGGTTTGCTTCCCCTGTCGCGAGTTCTGATCGCTCAGTGATGATACTAATACCTCTAGAATCTGTGGAATCTCAGTTTGTAGCTGATATCTTGTTTGTGCAGATCCAATAAGTAATAAGTATTTATACCTAGAGTTCTGTGCTAAGTGCGTTAGCATTTTTTCGCTCAGGACTAATTTAGACGCTTCTTGTGAGACGTGTTTTTGTTTCGGTAAAAATGTTCTATCGTCAGATAGCTGAGTTTCTTCCCGTTAAGTGAGTATGAACTTCTTTTATTAAATGTTAAGAAGCCTGTAAAAGCCTGTAGCCCCTGCCAGCGGGGGCTTTGGGGCTTAATAGGTTATTAAGGTCATATTGAAACATTTAAAATGCTTATTTGTTTCCCTGCAGAGAGAGCACATGTATACACGGATAAGAAGGATGCCCTTCAAGCTGTTAAGATGATGAAGGGCGCCCGCTTCAACCGCTTCGCCAACCGTGAGGATGCTGAGAAGTTTGCCAAGGGGTTCTGTGACTATTTCGCCTCGCCCAACAAATCCACACCCTGTGTGTCTCCGGCCAAACCAGGTCTGCTCCTCAGTAAAGGTAAACCCCTCTCTGTGTGAAAAGAAAGTCTATAACAATACTGTTTGTTGTGTATTGGTCCATTTAGGTTTTTTATCGGTAGAAGGCCAGCAGAGAGAAGAAGGGTTAACACTGAAGAGAACTGTTTCCTGTCAACATGGTGCTCTGTATTATAGAAGGAATCATTTAACTCTATAATATTGCATGTGTTGCTTTCGGTTTTTATCATTATTGCTCCTTTAAATGGAAGTGCCCTCTTTAACTTAATTATAGCTTTCTTTTAGAAAATGCAGATTTAGTGCTAAGAGCCTTTGTCCATTGTGTCTGAAGCAAACAGAAATACAAACCTTGAACAATGTCTTGAGTTAAACGTCTTCTCCCTCTCCACCCAGACCACATGGAGGTTGACAGCATCAACCGGGAGCGGGCCAACAGCTTCAAGAGCCCGCGCACGCAGGACCTGACGGCCAAACTGAGGAAAGCCGTGGAGAAGGGAGACGAGGCGGCCTTCAGCGAGCTGGTCTGGGACAACCCGCGCTATCTCATCGGCTCAGGGGATAATCCCACCATAGTGCAGGTAGACACATCATTCCTCTCTTTTTCAACCAAATAAAACCTGGACTTAATAAGGAAGCAGAATTAGTTTAGGCTTGTCGATGTATTTCTAAACTCTGTGTGCTTTTAATAGAGATTCATTAGCTTTACCGGTCATTTGTTGAGACATAAAACACTTTTCTACATCAGTGCAACTTGTAAGCTAATGCTCTCCTGAAGTAAAAAAATTAAATACATTTTAAGCAAAGATTAGATTTGCTAAATATCGAGTCGAAGAACAAACCTGGTGACTGTGTGTATACAAATAACTTGAATGATGTCATAGAAATTGGTTCTTTAAATGTGATGCCAGTTCATTTTAAGGATCTGTATTGTCATTAAAAAAGAAGAATAAATGTTTGGTGATAAATCCCTGACATCAGCAAGTTAAGGTCAGATGCTGCTTTTGGACACGATGAAGCATCCTTCCTGTTTCCAGGAGATTAAAATAAAATGATGAAATCCTGATCCATGAATGTGTTGCTCTGTGTGTAAAGGAGGGCTGCCGGTACAACGTGATGCACTCGGCAGCGAAGGAGAACCAGGCGGGAATCGCTCAGCTGCTGCTGGACACTTTGGAAAACCCCACATTTATGCGCCTCATGTATCCAGACGACCAGGAGGCCATGCTGCAAAAACGCATCCGCTACATCGTAGATCTTTACCTCAACACTCCAGATAAGGCTGTACGTTCCGAACCTGATGAGACCCAGTTTGATCTATCTTTAAGCAAGATACTTTACGAAAGAAAAACACCACTTTGTTGAAGCAAAAAGCAACAAAAGCTCCTGGAAAAGTCATGGAAATTCAAATGTAATTACCTGGAAAAGTCATGGAAATTCAAAATGCTAATTCCAGGCCCTGGAAAAGTCATGGAAATTCAAAATGCTAATTCCAGGCCCTGGAAAATTCATGGGAATTCAAAATGCTAATTCCAGGCCCTGGAAAAGTCATGGAAATTCAAAATGCTAATTCCAGGCCCTGGAAAAGTCATGGAAATCAATATTTTTTCCAAAGTTTTGGAAAAGTCAAATATAATTAATATTTTATCTAATCGCCGAAATAGTAATACTATAATGATTAATACTGTATGGTATAGTAATTAAACGTAAATTAGCATTTAACTGTCGAGGTGTTTTGCTGGTGAGAGATTTTAGTTGCTTTAGCGTGTAGAAGCTAGTAATCCTACTATTGGATTTGTTTTAGATAGGCTCAACATGTTTCATATGCAGACATTATTTTCCTGTTCCATGTTAAAATAACCCATTTCCAGTGGTACCGCTGAGAAAGAGTAATTTTTTTGGTCATGGAAAATTAGGTAACGGTCATTGAGAAGTCATCGAAAATCCTTAAGTGTATGAACCCTGTATATGTCATGAATTTGCACGCTTGACGCAATTATGTTTAACATCCCAGAACACATCTGCACTCTCACCTAGTTACCT
>NW_011353701.1:10529-37948 GCF_000735185.1 Notothenia coriiceps | reverse complement strand
TGTTTTCCTGTATCGGGCTTTATGATGTTTAGACATATCTTAGATGTGTGCCGTCTCTGATAGTCTAACAGCATGTGTCCACTGTAGCACACTACTAATCAATCAATCAATCAATCAATCAATCAATCAACCAATCAATCAATCAATCAATCAACCAAAAAATGTATTAATCCTGCAAGCAGCTTATGCCCACAGGCAGGAACATACAGGAAGAAGGCACACCTGGATGTGGATCATTCCAATTTACACGATAAATAGTTCATAGCATCACAATAATAAATCAATAACTAATCAAGTTAAAAAGCCTTTCAAGAATTTAAAAGTTTGAGTGCAGAGGGGATGAACGATTTTGAAAAGCGATTAGTCCATTTGTCCTAAGCACTGTAATCTCTGTTTGCAAGTCAGCTGTCGAACACAAATGGTTCCTGGCTGTTCCCGTCAGAGCAGCCATTTGTTATAACAGATATTGTGTCTCCACTTCCAGGTCGTGAGCAGGCGGAGCTGACGGGCTCCAGGTTGGCGGCGCTGGGAATCAAGTATGACGTTCTGATCCACTCCAGCATGTCCAGAGCCACGGAGACGGCCAATATTATCAGCAAACACCTTGAAGGTAGTGGAAAGAGCGGCGCTGACAAACACCGAGGCTTCTCCCTATGGTTTTGTCCCTTCCCAAACGTGTGCTAACATTCCTCCTCGCTCCCTCTGTGTCACGGGTGTAGGAGTGGACCTGGTGAGCTGTGACCTGCTGCGAGAGGGAGCTCCTATCGAGCCGGTTCCACCCGTCACCCACTGGAAGCCTGACGCTGTGGTGAGAGAACGAACATACACACACACACACACACACACACTCACTCACTCACTCACTCACTCACTCACTCACATACACACACGTACACACACGTACACTCACTCACTCACATACACACACGTACGCACACGCACACACGTACACTCACTCACTCACAAAATATTTATATTTCAGTTTAGCTCAATTTAGATTCAGAGTGTTGTATATATATATATATTACTATTCTATTATTAAACAACTCAAATGCATACTTAGTTGCCTTTACCGGTATACATTCTTTTAGCATTCAACTCTCTTCCATGTGGTCTTAAAATATCTTACAAAGTCTTGAATTGATCTTGTCCATAACCTGCACAAATCATGTTTAAATGGACATTTTGTACCAGTTGTAAAATAGTATTTTATGATTGAAGATGCAACGGGTTTGCTGAGCCTTATTGCAAAACTTACGTCAGTGATATTAAGCCATGTTGGTTTTCTGATTTTAATATTCACTAAGGCCTTATTTTAACATAATTATATTCTCAATCTTCATTTCAACGCCAATATTTCCTTTTGGGCCGTGCAGCTGCATTTTCCATCAAGTTTGCCTCATTTTGCAAAAAAACTCTTCGTACATTCCCCACAATGCACTGCAGCATCATACATTAACCCTGTCATGTGACAAGGACAGCTTTCAACCTCTCTACCCTCCTCCAGCAGTACCACGAAGATGGAGCTCGTATCGAGGCAGCCTTCCGGCGCTACATCCACCGCGCCGACACCAAGCAGAAGGAGGACAGCTACGAGATCATCGTGTGCCACGCCAACGTCATCCGGTACTTCGTCTGCAGGTTGGTCTCTCGGCCGAACTCTGTGTATGTCGCTCAGCTAAGACTAGAGGGTGGTCTTCCTGCTTCGCTCACTATTGTGTTTAAACTAGAGCTAATCAAATAGCATTATGGACCAGTGCAATAACCAAATCGCAGTGAGTTATATTTGGTAAAGGCAAAATATGTGAAAATATTTAAATGAAGAATCGAGGCCCAGCTCACAAATGGTATCCAAACCATGATCATTTTAATATCATTTTTCAATGATAATCTGAATATTGTTCAAAAAGGGTGGTTCACACTTAAATCGTAAATTATGCTGCAATATCACTCAAAATAATATACAATGAGTTTTACGTTTTTTTTTAAATCTTGCAAAACTAATTTAAACTATTAAGCAATATATTTTTGATTATGTGCTGAACTTGTCTCGTTAAACTCTTAAGGGAACTCTAAATAGAAATGTCCAGTTTAATCTTAATATATTAGCCCTTTTGTTTTTATTGGTTTCCTCTGCGTCTGGTTGAAATAGTTTATTTAGTATATCTAGTTTGTTATGACAAAGATTTAATAGAGTGGTCCAGAGACTTTTGAAGACCGAAAGCAGATGGGATTTTTCTGTAGATTTGGGAATATTGCAGAAAATAAGGTATGTGGCAAACACACGTTTTTCTCAGAGAGATAATCTTCACATATTGAAACCACTTTTATACATTTTAAAGCGTAAATGCAATCTCCAGAAAAGTTAACATTTTGATGAGCCGTATCACCACTGCTCAGCTAAAGGTGGCTAATGCTCGCCGTGATGACATTTAGTCTCATTCAGAAACGTGTTAGCAACCGCCGTATTTAGTTCATGAATAAAAGCTTCAGATATTCACCAATGTAGTCATTACCGTACGTATCTTATCTGTTCAGACGAGGGAATCAGAAGCGGTAAAATGCTAACTCATTTCTGGATTTTAGGACTCATTCCTGCACCGCTCCATATCGTTCAAAAGACTACTTACTAAACCGATTAACCCACGATTTGTACTATAATATAATCCTCCCTCTCGTTGTCTCAGGGCTCTGCAGTTTCCCCCTGAAGGCTGGTTGCGGATGGGCTTGAACAACGGCAGCATCACGTGGCTCACTATCCGGCCCAGCGGCAGGGTGGCCCTCAGGACTCTGGGGGACTCGGGATTCATGCCCCCCGACAAACTGACTCGCACCTGACGGCCTCACGCATTTCTCTGGGACTCTGATTTCAGTCGGTTGGTTGCAGGGTCAAAGCTCAGTTCTCTCCTTAAGTGTCTTGAAAATTACTTTTGATGTTATTGTTTTGTAAGTGAACTACCATCATGTAATGACACTCTGTGGTCGTGATTACTCCGTGCCATAGAACGCCAGCAGAAGTGATCAAACAGCTGCGTCTGAATGTAACTGAGGATTTTTACAAAGTGACTGATTTTTAAACCAAAAAAAAAAGTTGTATTTGTATAGCTGTTGTAAATGCAAACCCTGCTCTTAGTTTTACAGCTGTCACTGTATGCTGGAGTGTGGATTAGTGTGTTGTATGGTGCAGCTGTAGTAAATAAAGTGAAATGATGAACACCTCAGTTTGTCACATTTCTTAAAGAGGCCCTATTATGTGTTTTCCTGTTGTGTGTTATATATGTTTTCGTTCATGGAAATCAGGGGCGTCCAAATGCGGCCCGCGGACCATTTTGAATCAGCCCTCAGCAAATTCCAAAAGTACAATGGGATATGGCCCACAAATGAAACTTGTGCTTGTCTTATATTGTACTTCTTAAATATAAATGTAAAAATATATTACACAGTAGTATTCATGTGTTAATGAGACCACTTTTCAAATAAATTCAGTCGATTAAAGTTGGAAACATTTTCTAACATATCTTAGTTGATAAGAAAAAAGCCCAATGACTTATTTCCATAACAAGCTTGAAACACACCCTTCATATTTCTCCTTATTATAATCAATCTGAGGCTTCTGTGTTAAGGGATGAGCTGCCAACACTCGCAAGCATCATTTATACATTTGATTGATTTTACTAACTTATAACTGAACTTATGAGGCAATAAACCTCTAGTGAGCAGCCCAGCCCTTCGTATATTTTCTGTATGTGGCCCTCAGTGAAAAAAGTTTGGACACCCCTGCTGTAAATGGTCTGCAAACGCTAAAAGCCAAAAGTTCCCTCCAGAGGGAATTTTCTACTGGCTAGCTCTCTAATACATTGAATGGCTAAGGGGGCTCGACATATCTAAGCGGTTGACCAATCGCAACAGAGCCGACCAGCTAACCAATCAGAGCAGACTGGTCTCTGGTTTCAGACAGAGGGTGAAAAGAAGGCTGTCACTTCCAAAAGGGACACTGCTGCTGGTGAAGTTTAAGGGCACCACTCTGGGAAAAGGTTTTCCCACAATGGTCACACACCAGTATAGTTTCTCTTCAGTGTGAACACGGTGGTACATTTCAAGATTAGCTCTCCAGTGTGATGAATGCGATAATATGCCTGAAGTTCATCTACCGTATTGAGAGATTTGCCACATTGGTCACAGCTGTACAGTTTCTCTCCAGTGTGAGTGCGTTGGTGGACTCTCAGGGCATTACCCAAAGAAAAAGAATTTCCCACACTGGTCACAGCTGTTTGGTTTCAAGGTGCCAGTGAGAGGTAGTCGTGCAGAGACCTAAAAACATAAAACAAGCCCATTTTATTTTATATGACCAAATTATACTTGATTCAATTTGATTCTATTTTCTTTCATTTAAAACAAACAAAAAATAATCAAACTAAAATTCATTAAAAATAAAAGCTTTGAGGTTATTGTGAACAATTTCTCTAAGTTTAACAGATTTAAAAATAACACAAAAATACAAGTTTTCCTTTACAAACTTGAACTGGTGTATACCAAAATAAAAAAATATATTGTTTATATTTTATAATATATTTAATTATTTGTATTCCACCTTTTTATTTTTTATGTAACACCCAAACACACTGCTGCTGTAACGAAAACATTTTCCAATTCGGGATCAATAATCTATCTATTTTATTCATTATAACAAGGAAATTACATAATCTGTAATCTGCTGTAAAACACAAACAATATGTTTGTATCTTGTCAGTTTGTATGTGATATGGACCTTGAGTCTGAAATAAAGATTGAATTGAATATGCAGTAATTTGAGTCTGTTTTAAAGTCTTTATTGATTTTATTTGAGTATTTAATACAAAAGGACAGAATACAAATCTGGAATATTTTCTCACTTGTGCTCCCAGACGCACTTTTAACCAGCACACACACTTTAAATCTGTTAATCTGGACAGTTCCCTCCTCCCTCCGCTCTACGCTCTGCGGGTGAAGTGCTGTGAGTCTCTGAACTCGAGGTAGAGGCTGAACAGGAGGTGCAGAGCCTGGATTCTGCAGCCGTGGTGCACCGGGACGTCCAGCAGGGCGCAGACGGCGTCGCTGTACTGGTCCAGGCTGCAGGCCAGGCGGGCGGGGGGTGGGTGCAGGCGGCCCAGCAGCTCCTCCAGCTCGGGGGGCCACTCCTGCATCAGGCTGTCGATGTCCGGCATGCTGCGGCCGTAGTGTACGCTGGCGGGCGGTTTGGATCGATGCAACGCGCTGATGCTCTCCATCCAGCTGTCCACGGCGCGAGGGTTAGAGAGCGGACTCAACACACTGGTCACCTTCTTCAGCTGCAGGGAGAGAGGGATCATATACAGATGTATCTACAGATGTATCTACAGATTCATATACAGATTTATCTAAAGTCTTATCATATTTATTTGACTGTAACAGTGACACAACCAGCACAGAGGTGTTTAAAGCATGTATTACGTTTTATTAAGATGACGCTTTTAATGTTAAGAAATTGAAAGCAACATTATTTTTGCAATATTTCATTTGTTTTATGTCTTGTAAATATATATATATACCACCTTATCTAATGAGCCCTTATAATCTTAATTTAATGGTATTAAAGGACTGTTTTTTCAACATACAAAGTTTACTGGATGATCTCAGGAAAGAGTGTGTGTGTGTGTGTGTGTGTGTGTGTGTGTCTGAGAGAGAGATATAGCAGTGTGTGTTTGATAGAGGTGTGTGTGTGTGTGTGTGTGTGTGTGTGTGTGTGTGTGTGTGTGTGTGATAGAGGTGTGTGAGTGTGTGTGTGTACCTCGGTGGCCCCGTGCTGTTTGCTCTCCTCTGAGAGCCACAGCGACAGCACCGTGGGGTCCGACTGCTTCACGCTGGGCTCGTCCAGAAACAGCAGACCCAGACTGTCCTCTTTCCCATCCGGCCGCGGCACCTGAACGCACCACGGGTTACAGACAGAGCTCAGGGGTCACACAGAGGTCAGGGGTCACCGATAAGGGGACATTTCGATGACCTCTACATGTATTTTTGTAATTTTGTTCACAACAATAACAGGATTAAACGTAATTAAAAGTCACTTTTGAAAACAATAGCGGTGGCCAGATGTTTTGAAAACCGACAGCTACCTTGAGGAAGGCGTCGATGTCTCCCACTGCGGGGATGAAGTCGGGGATGAAGGGCTTCAGGCTGTGTTCCAACTCTATGCTCTGAGGACTGTACCTGAGAGCAAAAATCACACATCGGATAATTCTCTTCTTTTATCGCTGACATGTCAAATATGACATGTGTTGTGTATGTGATGTTATATGCAGAGAGTGCAGGAGAGTATTTGGTCTTTTGGCGATAAAACTGTGAGGCAGTGAAAGTTTAAAAACGTAAACATGTTGAAGAAATATTGAACTTTAGTGAAGCTGATATTTGCAGAAAATGGAAGAAATACTTGTAACTTAAAAAGGAATAATTGAAATTGTGATGTGATTCTGAAGTATTTATGTGAATGTTCCTCTCAGAGATGCAGGTAGTAAATACTCTGCAGGTAGTAAATGAGGTGTGTGTTTGTGTACTGACCGGGTGATGTACTGGAACAGCTCTCTGATCTCCGTGGTGACGGGCAGGTTGGCGTAGTCCGCCGGGTCGTACGCTCCCTCCGGAGGCTTCCCAGACTCCTCGTCATCCTCAGACTCCTCTTCATTAGAGTCCTCCTCCTCCTCTTCTTCTTCCTCTTCTTCCTCCTCCTCGTTTGGACTGACACCCGATTGCACCCCCCTCGCCTCGTCCTCGTCAAACTCGTCGCTGTTGGCCGACATTAAGCCCCGCCCCCTTCTGCTGGGCTGGGACTCTGACTGAAAACACAGAAAATAATCAGAGTCAGAGGAGAGAGCAGTACTGTGTGTACTTTTACTGCTTATACCTTAACATGGAGCTGATAATACTTATGTACCTTCACTGTTGATACTCTTAATACATTGAGATGTATTGATGTACTTTTACCATTGATTCTCTTACATGAAGATGTTAATACTTGTCTTTTAAGAGCTTATTCTCAAACATGAAGCTTTACACTACGATAAAGTGAATACATGCAATACTTATGTACTATTACTATTTATACTTTACACCAAGCTACTAATGTTTGTGTACTTGTGTACTCACTTGTCACTGCTGATGCTTTTACTACATGAAGCTGGTAATACTTGTACTGCAGATACTTTGACATGAAGAATAAAAATAAATGTGTACTTTTACCTTTGATGCATTAAGATGAAGCTGACCATACTACCTTTATCTACATGTAATGGATAATAAGTGTGCATACTTGCTACTGATACTTTAACCTCAAGTGGATAATGCTGCTTGTGTACTTTTACAAATCAAACTTATATATAAAGCTGATACTGTTTAATTTGACTGCCTTGACTTTAACACAGATCTGATAATGCTGTGTTACTTTTACTGCTTATAATTTTGATAAAGATGAAATGACTTGAGCACTTTTTCTAATAATCTTACATGGAGCTGACACTACTTGTGTACTCTGTTACTGTTTATACTTGACATGCCTTGAGTTCACTATAGTTGTGTACTTTTAAAGCTGATACTATAACATGAAGCTGATCATGTTTAGCAGTGCTAATATAAACAGTAAGATTATTGTAACAACATTATCTCACACACACTAAAGAGCTGCTGGAGCTCCTTCCCCGGTGTGTGTGAACGCTGAAGCCCGGCGGATGTTACCTGTTTCCCGGGAGTCGGGCTGTAAACACTCTCCTCGGAGTCCACCGCCTCCAGGCTCTCGTCGTACGGCTGGTTCTTCAGCAGTCTGCTGTCTTTCTCTCCCCGCTCCATGTGCCACTAACAGCCTGCCGTTACACACATTAATCTCCCAGGCGTTTTAGTCCCGGAAAAAACGTTTATTTAGTTTACCGTTTAGCCACTAAGCATCAAAAGCTAAAAACAAACCGAACTACGGGCGGCTCTAAATCCGTCCGAGGCAACAAAAACGGTTTAACTGATCAAATAACGGATAAAATAACATAACAATAGACTAGCTCTATATATGTGTTTTAACGGTCTCTCAAACACATTAAATTAGTTGTAAACTGTCCAATAATCTGCGTCAAAGCCCATTAGCAATGTCTAGCTTCTGGAGGCTGTATCCCATGGATGTATGTATCCTGGCAACGGACCGTCGCGCAATGCATCATGGGAGAACCGAAACACTGCCCGCTAGTGGTGAAACAGAAACAAATGGAGAAAATGAGGCTGGATTACAACTGTTTTTGTTTACATTTGACCATTAAACATGTTTTGGAGAAGTTTGAGAGCCTGTGTTTTTTGACGTGAGTTCACTGTTAGCTAATTTAAACCACTTTGACACATATTGTCTGAGTTTAAGCTCTATTAAGCGCTAGTTTTTAAATAAACACTGAATTGGACTACTTTTTGTAATGTGAAAAGGGTTGCAATTACTCACAATCCCAATGGGAATCAATATCCGACTCTATGCAGCTCATTAAGTGTAATGCACATTTTTTTGTTAACAAGATGTCTATAACAAACTAATTAGTACTTTAGCAGTTGCCCTGAGAGTCTCTCTACCTCGTAGTGGTTAAAACTCACTTAAATTTAGCATCAAACTGGCCTATTTATCACACACACACACACACACACACAGAAGTTATTTCACAGAAAAATAAATTCCATTTCCAGAAAGGAAAAGTCAAGACATGTCCAGGAACCACCGAGAAAAGATGGAAAATGTATGCATTTATTGAAGAAAACAAATAAAAAACATCTCAATCTAATCAGGTTTTTCCCATGTTTGCCGTAGCCATCTGTTTCACGTGTGACCTCGAGAGAGAGTGTCCAGATATCAGAAAATTAAGGCAATTCCTGAACTGAGGAAAACATAGGAAATGGCAGTCGGTTTTAACACCATTAATAAAAACACTTACATTTTGTGCTACTGACCAACATACAAAAAATAACTTTTAAAATATTAACATTTTTACTTTCTTTTTTTTTGTTTAAAGAACATCCTCAGTGGGCCGATCCTGTTGAGGATTCCTCGCTGAGGTTTTTGCGATGAACTAACTTTGGGGAGTGCGGCTTGTTTTCACAAAAGAAGTTGACTCAGGCTATGACACAGGTGCTTCACACTTGCCACAAATAACATTACCGTCAATTCAACATTGTCCACACCCACAACATAAATGATCTTTTTTAACGTCTCCAGTGGACATCACAACCCAACGTGATGAAAATTCCTGTTTGACATTAGAGTAGTACCATACATCGTAAATACAAATCCAGACGCTTGTGCATATTTCTGTTGTGTTTTCTGAGCTCGGGTGTAGCCACCTTGTTGCAGCTGGATTTGTAAAGGGAGGGCGGGGGAGGAGAGCATGGCCGTAGAGGGGGGGAGGGGCAGTTAGACCGATGGCTCGTTTAAGTGCTTGAGGCGGATGCGCTGGATGTAGCTGGCGTTGGCAGGGCTGTAGCGGCTGGGGCTGAAGTCTGGAGAGGCGGCGTGCCGGGCGGGGCTGAAGCGTGCCGGGGAGCCGGGGGTCGGAGGCATCCTGAGGCCTGGTTTCACCACCGCAGGGCTGGGCCAGCTGGAGGGAAGACCAACAATACATACTTTATTAATCCCTCACAGGACTGAACTTGTTGACTGAGCCACTGCCGCCTCAACACATCAATAGTTAGTGGTTGCTCCTATTTAACTATGCTGCTAATGTTAACAAAAAGTCAAATGTCTTAAGTTTCTTGTCCCATAGAACAAAATAAAAATGTTTTGTTGTAGATTTTAAAGGATTTCTGATTGTTTATATTAAGCTATTTTGAGATCAATTGTGGGTTGGATTCGTTGGGTCACATGGATGTGGGCGGCACTCATAGAAAAATATAAATCACCTGTTCATCTGTGTGAGGTGTGTGTGTGTGTGCAAGAGAGGGTCGCTGTAACTTTCTGGTAGCTCATTAGAATAAGTTGAGGGATTTCTCCACCACCTGGCATGTCACCTCGCTACTTATTCCTAAACATGTCTGTGATTGTGTGAAGGCGTGACAGTTAGAGCAAAACGTTCAGGCTGCAAGAGCTGAAAAGCCCTTTCTGAAACAGAGGGTGCTCCATCTCTGCTGCAATAACCATACATCCGCCCTTTTGTTTAATTTGTGGCATCCACCTCATCACATGTTATATTAAAGACTGTTGAAATCTATAATAAGTAGCATTTTTCACAGTCATATGCTTTAACATATATTTAAAACTGCAAATGTAGTCAATGAGATGATGTTCCAACAGCAGAGGAGTAAAACCAGCAGAACACTGATAGAGAATAATGTGCGAGCAGCGTCTCACCTCTGCATGTCTGAAGTCGAGTATGAGATCATTGTGCTCTTCCACTTGTGAACGCTGGGATACTTCAGGACGTCGACGTCCAAGCCTTGTATCGCTGAGAAAACCTGTCTGTCCAGCTTGGATGGTGAATCCCTGCAACACCGCAGAATGAATAAACTGTTTTTAAAATCATAACTTGACATTTTTGGGCCAAAACTTTGTCTTATGCTGTTACAAAGTACGTGTTTTGACTCTAGAGGCTAGAGGCTACAGCGCCCCCAACTTATTTTTTGACAAATGTATATTTTTCAGAAAAATACATACAAATAAAGCCCCCCCCTTCCAAAACAATTGTGTTGATAAATTAAATTAAAAAAAATCCCAACGATGCTGTTAAAAATCATTATTATATCAAACTCAATAAATAAATATAACAAAAAATGTATTTGAATTTTTTTTTTTTGCATAAAGTTTAAAGTTTTAAACACATCACTAAAATAAATATTAATATATCTTATTCAATAAATGATCATAATGATGCTGTTAGAAGACATTTTTAAAAGAAAACAAGTAAATAAATCCTAAAGAAAATGAACAATTTGTGGAAAAACATCATCAATCTTAAGAATTATAGTAAACTAAGTAAATAAATGGAATTCAAAGGAATACAAACATAAAAACAGGCATAAATATATTTGTTCCTGTGAATTATTTATACAGCTTTAATTCCTTTTTGAGGAACTCGTGTTACTCACCCTTCGATGAACAGTCCTCTCCTGATCTTGGGCGGGGTCCTGGGCAGGAACTCGTTGGAGTTATCTAAGGACTTGTAGGAGGAACCTGAGGACCCCGAGCTGCTCAGGTCTCTCCCCCCATGGTCCCACGACTTGGACCTGGCACAGAGGCTCCAAAAAAATTAAAAATAATAATTATTATTGCAAACGTATCTGTAAATCCCCCCGCCCTATCCGTGACATATTAGGGGCGTTGCTCCGAGGGGGAAACTGTTAGGTGATCGCGTCACAAACCACGCCTTTTGACTAATTAAGTGATCGTGGGGGAGGGATGGGGGCAGCTGTCCCCGCGGTCAGAGACCGTGAGGTGACAATAAAACCCCCAGCGCCCGACTTTTCAACCTTGGGGACTAGATTTACGATGTATTAATAAGTAGAATGTCTCTAAGACGAGTACTCTACCCCGGTCGGGCACCCGAACGACTCAGACCCTGAAAGACCCTGTCAAACACTGTACAGTAGACGACTCCCCCGACGACTTCGACTTGCTCATAGAGTCGTTCTCCCTGAAGTCCGGGGGTCCAGTGCTCCTCGGCCCCTCGTTGCTCAATGTCGTTGTCAAGTCTCGGGGCAGAGGACCATGGTCAGGTTCAAAATGCAGCAGTACAGTAAGCATGTTCGATCGTCCACAGGAAGACGGTACTTTTAGTATCAGTGTTCCGAGCAGGAGCGTGTCACGGTGTTATTTCGTCTATTGTAAGTTACGTTCTGTATGTTTAAAGTGCGTAGCTTATCTAATCTGTATGAGCACGTTTATCCCACTTTCAAATATTTCGGAACATCTCCGCGTCTCGTACGACGCAATAGCGGACTACGTGGGCGAGTCAGAGGTAGAGCACCACGTGGAGCGTCTTCCGACGGCTCGGTAGGAGGCCTCAGGTCAACTTGGAGTATGTCGAAGGTCTCCTTCTTCGTTGGTCAGGCCGAAAATATTCGACGTATAGGTCTTTTTCACATGCTCCCCTTCGTTCTTTGTGTGTAACAAACCCAGTAAGCAGTACATCGACGTTTTAGTTTTTATTTATTTTCTTTTCACTGCGACTCCGTGGACAAAGTCGGTTTAGCATGCACGTCCTCCTTTACTGATAGGGGGGTTCAGTTCTCATTAGGCAGAGAAAATACAGATACTAGGTTAGAGACATTGCCCTGTCATTGTCGGAAAGGGATTGTCACAATGCCGATTCATTGATTTCGAGGGTTGAGATAGCAGGGGAAAAACGTCCGTGTTTCGAGTTGGTTTTCGAAGACGTTGAGGTAGCAGGCACCACGCGCGGAAGGCCTGCTCCGCGCTGCTGTAACTCGGACCTCCTCTATCTTTCTTTTTGGCCAGTCTTGGCGCCGCGAGGTGGTCGTAGTGCAGGACGCGGCGCACGGCCGACGACTTCCCCCGCTGGCCCCCGGCGCTCAAGGTGTAGGACGGGTAGCCGGTACGACGTGGTGGCGCCCAGGCTGGGTCAGTAGCTCCTGCCGTCGGCTTCGTTCTCGACGACACAACGACGCTGCTGCCTGAGGACAACGGCCCCCAAAGGACGTTTTCGCCCGACACGAGGAGGAGGAGGAGGAGAAGGAGGAGGAGGGAGCAGGAGGAGGTCTTCTGTCCTGAGTGTTGCCCCTGTTTCACCGGGGTGGTGGAGGGGGAGGAGGTACGACAGCCGGGTAGGAGGGTTGGAGTACCACCTCAAACTCGCCTTACAGAGACGTCCTCCTCGGTGTCCTTGAGGAGGTAGAGGAGGTAGAGGAGATAGAAGAGAGGGGGGGAGGAGTCGGAGCCTGGAGTCGGGGCCCGACTGGCGGAGAGAGACCCAGTGTAACCGTCCTCCCCCCCTAGGACGTCCTACCCTCTCTCCTCCTCTCCTCCTCCGCCTCGTCGCCCGTCGAGCCTCCCTCAAGAAACTTCCGGGTCCTCTCACACCTCCCCGACCCGTCCTGATCCCCCCCCGTGACNTCATTCCAATTTACACGATAAATAGTTCATAGCATCACAATAATAAATCAATAACTAATCAAGTTAAAAAGCCTTTCAAGAATTTAAAAGTTTGAGTGCTGCACTCAAACTTTTAAATTCTTGAAAGGCTTTTTAACTTGATTAGTTATTGATTTATTATTGTGATGCTATGAACTATTTATCGTGTAAATTGGAATGATCCACATCCAGGTGTGCCTTCTTCCTGTATGTTCCTGCCTGTGGGCATAAGCTGCTTGCAGGATTAATAAAGTGATTGATTGATTGATTGATTGATTGATTGATTGTGTGCTACAGTGGACACATGCTGTTAGACTATCAGAGACGGCACACATCTAAGATATGTCTAAACATCACAAGGACCGATACAGGAAAACATTCATGCCGACTGCAAGTTCACTTTATAACAAATCTCCTCTGGCTGGAAGAGAACTCTCTGCTCCATCGCTTCTCTTGATAACTGGACTCCAGCTCCCAATGAACATTTTCCATCTAATATGTAATCGTCCATTCCTTGCACAATTCATATATATATATATAATATCCTGCTTTATATGTTGTTCCTGTAAATGTATATTTCCACATGTATATTTGTAAATATGCTTTTTTTATTTCTATTTGAGATATTTACATTTTGGATTGTTTATTTCTCTTATTCACAATGCCTTGTCTTGTGATGAGAAAATGTCCCAATTCGGGATGAATAAAGTAATTCTTATCTTTTCTACTGACGACTGAAGACCTATACATTACATTACATTACATGACATGACATGTCACTTGTTAGAATCTTTTATCCAAAGCGACTTCCATACATTCAGTACTGTGGACAATCCCCACAGGAGCGATTTGGGGTGAAGTGTCTCAGGGACACAACGACATGCTGACTGCAGCCGGACTCCAACTTGCTATCCCCCTGATTCCAAGTTCAGCGCACTACCCACTGAGCCACAGCCTACATTGGCTTTTATTTCTATCTGTTATGTGTGTGATGTGTTCTGTTCTCATGTTGGTTCCTTTCAGGACTCCACGTGGTCCGTGTTTTGGTTTTATGTGGACCTTAAATGTATGCCTCGTGGTTATTGTATTCATGTTTCTGTGGTCTTCATTTGAACTTTCGTTCTTTCTTGTGAATTCTATTTCTGTGAAATGTGCTATAATAAATAAACGTGTTATTATCTTATCCAAAAGGTGAAGAGCGAGCACCTAAAGGAGTGAGGATCCTCTCCTTGTCGCTGAGGCCGCTCAGGTTGTACTGCGAGTGTCGGATGAGGAGGATGTTCCTCGTGGCTTTGGGTTTCCCGTTGTCCTGCTCGGAGCTGGGGTCTTCAGTGGAGCTCTCCTTCTTCTTCCCATTGGTCAGTGCAGACGGGTCTCTCCTGCAGAGGAGAGAGGAGGTCATCCTGGGATTAAAGAGGCTTTGTCGGACGTGGTTAACTTGAGGGATTGTGAACTGTGTTGACGTGATCTAAGATGATGAGCAGTAGGACACTGAGAACTTCCAGACATGTTACTTTGAGAAGACGATGAGCAGAATCCATTTGAGAGTGTGCTATTCACAGTTGACTAATTGGGAAAAATTGCAGCAGGAAGAATAAGGAATCCCTCTCAGCCTCTCACTATCCTAAGTGTCAGAGGTGTAAAGTAACTAAGTAGATTAATCAAAGTACTATATTTAAATACAGCTTTAAGGTACTCGTACTTTACTGGAGTATTTACATGTTTGGCTACGTTTTCCTTCTCCTTTCCACTACTACTTTTACTTCCATACATTTATTTACTCCAAATAAAGAACTAGTATGAATTAAAATAACTAACTACATGCATTTATTGACTTTTTTTAAACCAGATTTTCCCCCGGTGTACTATTTTGTTTTCGTTACAGTTCGTATTTTAAAGTCCCAGGTGTGTCCTGTTGGGTTTGGCTGTGGTTGGCAGGTGTCCAGTTCAATCAAGTCAAATTACTTTTGGTACTTTGAAGTAACTTGTTCAGTTTCTATTTACTTTATTTGCTCTCTTTTTTGGTCACTAAAAGTATTAAGTATCTGTCCCTCAAACTGTATTAGAGAATACTATGTGACTCCAAATAAAGAATTAGTATGGATTAAAAGTAAGCCCTAGAATTACATTAAGTACATGCATGTATTGACTTGTTTAAACCAGATGACTTGTTCCTGTGTAATATGTAGTTCTTGTTTCAGTTTCTGTTTCCTCTCTCTTCGTTTATAATGTTGATGATTTGCCAATGAGACTGAACTATCAATACTATGTGACTCCAAATAAAGAACTAGTATGAATTGAATAAGCCTTATTGACTTATTTAAACCAGATTCCTTTTTCCTGTGTACAATTTATTTCTTGTTTCTATTTCCTTTCTCTTTATCATTATAATGTTGAGTATCTGTCAAAGAAACTGAATTATCAATACTATGTGAAAAATACACAGCAAATAAAGCACCACGTACTTATCCCAGTTAAAGTCCCAGGAGTGTCCGGTGGGGCTCGGCGTGTGGTTGGCAGGAGTCCACGCCGGCTGCGCAGCTCTCAGGACGGACAGTCTGGACCAGCGACCCGCCTCTCCTCCCCGGAGATCACCGAACAATCCCCGGGAGTCTGTGGCGGCTGCAGCGAACACCAAGACGGCAGATCCTCCAGCCAGCCCGCACACAAGTTTTAAAGTCTTCCTGTACGACATCCTGAGAGAATAGGGCAAACTGTTGCTAGCTGATTAGCTTAATCTGCGTTACCGTTACAGAAAGGTAACGCAGTCTTCTCCCTCGCTTTTGATTATGTTGTGTTTTATTTGGTAATTCCAATACACCAACTGAAACAAAACGCCCTTTCTTTGCCACAGTTTTAATCAGATGGCAGTTTTTTAAGCTATTAAACTAAAAATAATGCTGTCAGTAGCTCAAGAGAATAGCAAAGCTAATATAGACAGTCCAACAAGCTTCTTCTTCGTTGGTTTCATGGCGGCAGCAACCAGAGTTAAGGTGCATTACCGCCACCTACTGTGCTGGAGTGTGGACAATAATGATCTGTCCCTTTATCAATTAATAATAATAAATGAACACAAATTAATATAAACAAAGTGATAAACAAATAATACACTTTCCCTGAAAATACAGTTAATAGATTCTTCTTGTTATTGTCATGTTTCTGTAGTATATTTCTATACATATTTGGTGCTTAGTTTTTAAAGTCTTCCTGTACGACATCCTGAGAGAATAGAGCAAACTGTTGCTAGCTGATTAGCTTAATCTGCGTTACCGTTACAGAAAGATAACGCAGTCGCAGTTCTAAAATGTATCTCATTCATTCTTAACCATGGTAGAGTAGAGTATTCAAATATCTATCCATCTATCTATCTTTCTTTCTTCTTCTGTCCCTCTTTCTTTTTGACCTTTGAGCTTTAATTACAGTTTATATTAAAGTTGGAATAACAGTACATTAAAAAAAGTTATAAAAAAAGTTGCCTCTTTCCGCAATGATGACGACTTCCGCTTCATATTCTCCATCCAAAAAAGTGGCATAAATCCCAACATCTGCCACTTGAGGGCGTTCTTATCCCTAAATCCACAAAGCTAACTGCAGCGGAGTAACCCTGATTATTCTATAAACTTTATACAAGATGCAACAACCAATTGGTTCAAAATTAATGAGCTTCTGAAGAAAAAAGTCTAACAAAACAACATACATCCTAATTTCAACAGAGTACAATCTGAACTCATGCAAAAGCTTTATAGTGGCCCTGTTTTCTAACACCCATGTTAGTGATAGGCGACTCTGTTTTGTGTTAAGTCATACAGTTTGCAACTTAAAATGTCACTTAAATACATTACTTTTAGTATATAATAACTGTGCCGAACTTAAGAGTGGAAGTCGGCTCTTTGTAAAAGCAATTATTCCTGGGTGGCATGTGTTTGTAAGCGTGGGTGTAAACCAATTAAAATTAAACTGCGAGTTTCTAAATGAAGTTTGGTGTAGCTCTCTTCCAATAAAAAAAACTGTTTGCAGAGCAACTCCACTTACACTAAACTGTGAGTCTTGTTAAACTTTCAGAGCTTTTTTTATGATGAATTAATGAATGTACTGCAAGATTTAAAGAGCCAGTGAGCTGCGTGAGTAGTATTTTTTAAATCTGCAAAATAATTGGGTGGACAGTGACTGTGCATTAGTACCAAGTGCATGCTAATCAACATTATTGCCCGTATTTATTTTCTTGTGAGGACACTTGCAGGGTTTGCACAGAGGCTCCACCTTTCCAAGCGGTTCAGTGACCTCACCAGGGGGCTGGATTGTGAGGGTGGGATTTCCAGGCTTTCAGTGAGCTCTCTGTATATTCCTGCCTCTCTATCGGAGGATCTATGCGGCTTCACCGACAGCAAACACGGACCGGTTGTACCTTGTATTAGCCTCAGAAAAGCCCCACACACTGCACACTGGATCTTATTTCTCTACATGCGACTCCAATCGGAATAAATAATTGAGGAATGTGGAAATTACAGAATGCCCAACAGCGCTGGAAAGAGATTTAAACCCACCAAATACATCCCAGTATCCACTGCTGCCACTCTCCTGGTGGGATCGACCACTTTATTCTTCGTTTTCACGTAAGTTTGCATCGCTTCTTGTTCCCATTCGTTGCATGCCGGAGATTTTCCCTTTACTGTGTGGGTGCCACCCACATTACACAGAAAAAGAGTGGATTTGCTGCTCGAAGTTGGGTGGATTCTGTCACTTGTGTAGAAGAAGTGATTTTATAGGAGTGTGTCTATCCCAATGGGGGTATCTGGAACTGGTTTGCAAAGAGCAGCCTTCCCTGTGCAGCCTCAGTCAGACTATTCACCCAAAGCCTTCCCTAATACCTGCAAGGCGAACTTCCAATAAGCCATGCAAGTTTAACAACGCTGTAATCGTGCAGGAGACCACAGTTTAGGCCGCAGACACACACCACACACTTTCCATTCAAGATATGCCGCAGGCGGTTGTTGATACAATTAAAATGGTTGCATTGGGCCAGCAGGCGGTTGTGTTTAATTCATGCTCACTCAGCTGGGATATCAGCAGTGTCATACAACCTGTTAAAGGGCATTAAAATCAGTGTGAGGCTGTGGTTCCCAAAGTGGAGTCCTGCACAGCTAGGATTTTATTGCATCCACCACTATGCCTCACCTAATGATGTAGGTTTCTCTTTGGAGTAAACCAGGGTTATGGGTAACCTATGACCAAGCCCAACAGGTCCTTACTCACTCAAAAGCTATATTGAAATACATTATATTAAGCTTACACGACAAAATAACTTATTAAAAGTGCAACCTTGAGGATGGAAACTCAAAACAGCAAAACTATTGATAGAACATTAGCTTCAAATTGGCCAAGTGCTTTTTCAATTTGATTTGTTTTACCTAGGTGTGCTCGAAATATTAGTAATCAGTCACTTTAAGTAAATATTGTGACAAGCAGGTGACATCCACACCATCTGGATGCCTACAGTCAGCCAGCATCATTGTCCCCTGCATCTGGTGAAAAGGGAAGCTAGTGTTATAATGTAGAGCGGCTGTAGGCAGATAGCATCAGAGCGTGATGTGTCTGGTCTGAATCATCATTCCCACATGCATCCTCCTCCAGTGCTGCTAACCCCCAGGTGAATGCGTTACCAGTGAAATTATCAACTCAATCTCGCATCTGCAAGGAGCCCGCAGGGGGTTGGGAAATCATTTTGGAAACCTCTGACCTGGACTGATGAGTGTTGAAACAGATCATCCAACCTTTAGCCTTTTGTAGAGATTGGTTGTCCGTCAAAAAAGACTTTGAAGAAACCTATATCGCTGTGGATGATGTGTCACTGTATTCGCACACTAATCAACTCATTTGTACCTCATTTGAACCCAATGAACAGCTGTTGTGGATCTGTACCATTAAATAATGCATTGCTGTTTGACAAAGATCCATATTAGATGCACAAGGATGGGATACTGAATGTCCTCTTCAATAAAAAAAAAAGCAGGACTACGAAAATGCTTAAGCTGCTGCACCCTAAGTGGTTTTGCACACACTCGGGTCAATGACAGAGACTGAAGGAAACATATGGTGTTTGTGGGTGGCGTCTGTAGGATGCATTGTAGCTTTAAAAGTCCCAGCACTCCTTGGTGTAGTGTCTGGGGCTTTGCATAAACAAATGGCCTGGTTTACAAGTACTGGTTTCGAATAGATGTATTAGGATATCTGCTTGCAAATAGGAGAATTTGCTGCTTGGGTTTTAAAAAAATAATAATATGAGTTGTTCTTTTGCTGGGGTTCATCCCACCAGCAGATGGTTCAAGGGTGAGGAGTAAAACTTCACTCTGTTGCTCCTTAATTTCCCAGTAAAAGGTTTGGAGGATTGAGTCACAAATAATGGCACCTCCGGGGGGGCAGTGCACGTCCAAACTAGGCCATTTCTCATCATTCTCAAACACACATTAGAGTCCATTATGGTTAACCTAGTCTAGCCTTGTTTGTGGCTCCAGAGCAAAGCTGCACTTATACGCCTTAAACCATAAAACAGTGGCATGGTATCCTAATTGAATCAACCAGAATATCAAACAACAAGGGCAAAAGAAGGAAAATGTTATATGTGTATGTCGCTAAAGACTCAGACACGCAGCGGTAAAAACTAAAGAAGTATATACTCATAATGCCAGGGACACGCATCTTTTTTTATTCCTAGTCGGAGTGTTACATGTTACACCATTGCCAGCAGGCCACTTGGTGTCATATGGGCAATGGAGGATGACGCTCAGGTCCAGCAAGGGCACACACACACACACACACACACACACACACACACACACACACACACACACACACACACACACACACACACACACACTGTCCATGGTGTGTTACTGCGTTTGGCTTACAGTTAGTGTTTCCCACTGAGATTGAATTAGAACACATTAGTACAGATTTATTTATATCTCCACGGCATGACCAACGACTCATCACAAAATAAGATACTGATGATATATTAAGCTTTTAGTCATGGTTTAGCCATCATAATATTATCCCAGCCTTATCTGGGCCTATGACGAGACTCTATTATACAGTATCTTAGAGCTACTGTGACTAAATGTGTTCCAGCGCTGAATACCAACGTTTTCTTTTACCTTTTTAAGTTATTCCTCACGATGGCATTATCACTGACTTTGAGCATATGGGCAAACAATCAGTAGACATGACTGCCAGGCTGGCCAACCTCATCTGTTGCTAAGCCTTACAGTCAATGCTAAATGTCAATTGATCATATGAGCAATATCATGATTGCATTCAGCAGTTTTTGCCATGTAGGGCTGGACTCTGGGTGAGGTAGTCACTCAGTGGTTGGGTCACAATCAGCAGGCGGAGAGCGGAGCTGCACACGAGAGCAGAATCTAATCTCCAGCTTCCACATCTGTTTCCTCCTTTTCACTGTATATCCATTGACTCGGACTTCATTCAGATCCTAGTACCGAATGCATTGTGTGGCTTTTGTGCAGCACTCAGAGCTTCTTGTAGAGATTTTGAAAGCTATTTTAGTTTGGAGAGAGTGAAGTTGAGGAAATATTGGAAAGAGGGGGGAGTGCACTTGTTCCTGTGATCCAACATTAACCTTCTAGCTGCTATACCGATATGGCATCCTAAATGGTTATTTATAGACATACTGCGGGGTAAATTAGTCTAAAGAACTTCTGTGAAATATCTATTTTTGGAGAAAAAAGCAGGGCTATCTTATTTACACAGTACAGGAACTCGCTGTTTTCTCACAGCAGGTCTGGTAGAATAACAGAAGTGTAGCATACCTCTGGAACTCAAAAACACCTCCTATTGACCAAAGGTTATTCAACAAATGCTAGTTAACCGATATGGCTAACGCTAGCTAGCATTAACATTAGCTTAGTGATTTTCTTGAAAATAAATATCTTGAATATCTATAAAAACTGATAAAAGGCCTACTTATAGAGCTATTTATACACTTTACATACCATGTCAACCATCATGTTGAATGTACATGTATTAATACCTTTATATAACTTAATTGTAGGCCTATGTTGCAGAGAGCTTGACATTTTAAGACGACGGTAAAACAATTGTTAGAAGTTGGATCAATTAGCTAGCTAACAGTTCCTATCATGCATGCACATATCTTATGTTGAAATGTTCAAGCTAAAGAAACCGAGATGATTAAAGTACAAGAATTAGAGTATAAATGAAATAGTGGAAAGCCATAGTTAGCCAAAATTGGGTTACTACATACTGCCTATAGGCACAACACTGTAGCTGTACAAATTAAAAAATGTTGTGGCGAATATTTCATTGATTTAGAGATAGGGTTCATTATTAAACCTTTGTATGAGTGTAAGGATTCTGATTCAAATGATTAATGTGGACTATGATAAGTCCCTTTAGCTTTATTTGGCCTATTCATTTACTTTCACACGCCCCCTTCTAACTCTGCTGTATCCCATTGTGTTTTTCATGTCATATTAATGGTCTGAAAGCATAATTGAATGTTGGTTCTTCATTGATCCTAATTCCTGTGTGTGATTATGTGTGCCGAGCTGCTGTTGCTTTCTGTTAAGGGCTTGAGTAAACAAGCTTGTAACCATTAATGCCTCGCTGCTTGGTATTAGTGTTCACGAGAGGCTTTCTGCTTCCTACTGTGTGGCGTTCGTGTTCGTGAGTAAATTAATTGTTGGTTTAGTCCGTCCTGTATACGCTCTGTGTGGGAAACAGGCATCTTGT
The DNA here is from genome assembly GCF_000735185.1 of Notothenia coriiceps. Lineage (NCBI taxonomy): Eukaryota > Metazoa > Chordata > Actinopteri > Perciformes > Nototheniidae > Notothenia > Notothenia coriiceps. The sequence continues at coordinate 16,074 of NW_011353701.1, read as the reverse complement.
CTGCCTGTTTTTAAATATTGCTCACATGACATTGGGAGTGATTTGAGTTGAGTTTGTTTATTTAAATGTGTGATTGAGGATATATTACCAGGTTTGCGATGTGCCAAGGGCAAAGAATTTCTTAGAAGGAGGAAATTACCAATTCATAAGCGATGAATATGGATCTCATGAACCGACATCTATCAACGCTAGAAAATCTCACTCCCTGAAGTGATACTACTGAGGAATTAACATAGCTTTTGTGACATACTTTTAAAACTTTAACCTTCAAATTAGCTTTACAAAGATGTTCCTTGAGAGCAGGAAGCTTTATCTCCACCTCATCAGTATTCGTCTGCAACCCCTACTCAGAAACATTCGCTTATATTTTTTACAATTTTTCCCTCACACTGTCGCAGCATTAACTTTCCTCCCCTTCAGCTGAGGGGGATAAGGACACGATCCTGTCCTCGTGTTACACAGAGGATAACACTTGATTATCTTGACAGGACCAGAAGTAGCCGATATACAGACAAGCTCATCGGGGCCAAAACATATTCCCTCTGTCTGTTCAATAAATCCATGCTGTGCAGACGCCTGGTTTGTCCAGATAGCTGTTTTCTTTATTTTGTAAGGGGATAAACCCAGGAGCAGGTTGGTATGATGTGGCTAGCTGTGTCAGATCAGATAAAGATGTCATTTCCTCTGTAGGTCCTCGGCCCTCAGCACTTTGAAAGTGAGGGACTGGAGATTCACAGTGCAGGGTTGTCACTTCTGCTCTCAGATACTTGAGGTGAGAGGCAATAAGAAATTGAGCATGGTCTTATTTCTCTTTGAGCTAATGCACAAGATATAGCCACACTTATAAATTGACCTGTATCTTTTGACATTATAGTCTTATTGCTTTTCACAGTATAAGGCTTAGCTGGTGTGTTGATTTATGATTATTTTCCACTCTTACTGTGGTTTATGGTTTACCACAAGGCCCTTGTCTACCCTGTCAGGTTTGAACAGATTGCTCACAAAGCCTTAAAGCCTTAAAAGATCATTCCTGTTTATTTCAACCTGGCGTTATTCCCGTAGGTGTGGCAGTTGTGGCTGTTTGGGTTGTGCTAACTTAACACCCTTCATTTCCTTCAAGAGTTTTGGAGAAATAGGGACTGATGAAAGGATTATTCCAAATGCTTGTGTGTTTTGTTTCTTTGATACCATCATGTAACTGAGATGTTAAATGCATCAGCACTACGGCTGCTCAATCAATCGTATTTTAATCGCAATTACGATGTTGGCTTGCAACGATCATGAAAACAACATAATCGAAATAAAACGATTATCTTTTTTTAATTATTTTTGAAATTATTATTTGTATTGGTTTTTCAATTGAATTATACTTAAAGTTCAGGGTAATCAACTGTTAAAAATATACTGTTCACATTTTTCAATAAATTGATGTTTTCAAAGTTAATGGATAATCGTTTTTAATAATCATGATATCAATTATTGACCCAAATAATCGAGATTATGATTTTGCCATAATCGAGCAGCCCTAGCAGCACTGTGTACATTTTACTCAAACTAAGAACATGTAATGCATATATCACTGGTGTGGGTGTCGAGTGGTATTCAAGGTCCTCATTGGAAGAATTCCAGGAGGTCTCTAATTGGCAAAGAGTTCACTGTAACCGCATTCATTTGATCTTGATTCATCCCAGTTTGTTTACTGTATGTATACGGCTCAAAGCTCCGCTGTACCTAATTACAGCCTTTTATGGAGCCGCTAGACGTAGAACCATCTAGTTTATGCTCTTTAGTGGTGGATTTAACTATTCTAGCATCCTTTTATACAGCTTTAACATTAAAAAGCAAGAAAAGTTGAGTAGCTTCTGTGGTACATTTCAACAGAAAGATAGCATACCACGCACGTTTGCTGTATTCAGAAACTCTTATTCACTGCATATGTAAGCAAAAGCTATTTTGGAGTGATTATCTAACGAAGTGGGAGGGAGTTTGAGGTTGTTTTAACACATGTGCTGTCTTTGATCTCGTGTGTCAGCGTTGTAAATATGCTGAAAATGTCTTATATAAAACTAAAGTCACATTTTAAACAGAAGGAGAACTCACAGCTGTAGCTCGACATGTCTAAATCTGAACTCCGTCGCTCATTGGTATATTTAGCTGCCGTCTGTTTGACATTGATGTGAATTAATGTGATTTCCAGACCAATTTCTTGATCTAGTAATGACCAAGCGGAGTCTTTTGTGAATCTGAATGGGACTCTTTTAGCTTGGAGCAAACAGTTACTAAAAAGATAATGCATCGAGCATACGCACAAACAGTCCTGTCCGCCCTTCAAGGAGCTGCCATCTGTCGAGCAAAGGTATGTCCAGCTGTTACGTCTCCTCAGAGGAAAGCTGGTTCCCATGGGGGTCAACGAAGGTCCGTAAAAGACTCCCAGGGGGGTAGCAGAAGAGTTATCTCCATAAAATAACTAAATAGGTGGTCACTTGTGTTTTCAGTGGCTAGACAAACTCGTCATTCATCCATCAAAGCTCCAGTCAAAGTTTTCACGTTGAGATTTTTGATAAATAATGATCAGTAGTGCGGTATGTCTAGAAAAGTACACACGTTACTATACTGTAATACAGACCTTAAAGGTGGGGTAGGTCATTTTGGAGAAACCAGCTCGAGATCGCTAGAATTTGAAAATACACAGCCGGGAAAAATCTACCACTTCCTTCCAGAGCCCTTCCTCCAACACACACGAACGCGCACATGACCAATGAGGGCACGAGATAAGTTTGTGCACAGATGGAAGGCTGACAGGCAGGTAGGCCATCCAGTTACTTTAGCCGGGCTGGCTCAGATGATTGGTCGTGCTTTTTACGGCGCCACGGCTTCCACAGATGACATTTTTTATGGATTTTTTGTCAAAGCACTTCAGATATTCATTGCTATCGGGATGTTAAGAGCATTCCATGGAATATAACAAAAAGTGTATCTCGAGCCGGTTTCTCAAACTTACCTACCCCAACTTTCAAAACAAAAATAAAACGCTCATGCAATATTACGATTTTTAAAAATGCAAGACGCCATTTGGTCTCAAATCATGATAAGGATAAGATATCAATATATTTCCCAGCCCTATAGACTAACGTAGGTCTGAGCAGCTGTCAGAGTTTCATACAGTCAGAGCAGACTGTCTCCACTGTTATTGATGAGTGGAAGAGGCAGAGAGAGGGAGAATAAAAGGAAATCTCATTCCACCCCAGTCCTCCTGTCACTTCTTGACAACTAGGTTAAGATAACACTGACAGATCCTCTTCCCTGGCTCTCCACCATGCATCCAAAAGCACTTCCTCCTCAACATGCCACAAACACAAACTAGTGCAAACTTTAAATTACATTAAGTTTCAGGTCAAGGCACGTTTTTCTTGATTTGGTTCCCATGTCATTTTCAGCAAGATCAACGTGGCTGTCACCTGCTCTCCAAGATAAACACAGTTATTACGGTGTAAACACTTTCCTACTCCATTTTAATGACCATGTTTGGCGGGAAATAAGCTTTTTTAAACTGTGCTAAACATAATAGTCCTCTCTTCTTGGACATTTTTACATAAAAACATAATGAGAAAGTGCTGTGTCACTATAACAAATGCATTACATAATTATTCACACATTGAAAGAACGCTTATTTCCAGTAAAACACTATTTGCATAAAACCATATGTCTTTTAACAGGGTGCGACCATTGTCTGCAGAATAGCATGATTTATCATAAATGAATAAAAAATATAGAAATCCTAATCTGCAGCAGCAGGTGATGAATAATCCAAATTGCATGGTGTTCTTTGCACGATGTTCAAGCACACGTTAAGCTTTCTAAAATGAGCCGGTCCTCTTCCAACTTTTGCTTTTGCACTCTAGACAAGTCAAATATATTTGAAGAACAGGGAGAACATTTCTTACATTGATCCGAATGTGACATCTCTCGTTTGGATCAATAAAGTTGGACAAATATTCTGATTTTGTTTCGCACTGCAGTTCGTGACTGTTCTTCCACTCTTGTCTATTTAAAGCTCCTTTTGGTTTCTCTGAAGCACTGCATTTCTGGAGCTCTGGTGCTTGCCAAACAACTAAATTGTGCCTTATGATGCCATAGCTGAGCTAAATGGATCCATGTGGATTCGGCGCACAGCAGTGTGTGGGCGAAAAGTGCGGGAAAGTGCAGCGAGGTGCTGTCGGAGTTTTCTGTTCTCCACAAACCCTCCCACCCAGCCCAAGAAGCCAGGCCGCCTGGAAAGTCTCCTCCTGGGGAACATGTGGGATTCATTTAGACCTCCAGCCTCTCCCTCCCTGGGTGTCTCCACCCTGCCTCCCCCATGTTGTTTTGCCAAAAGGAGGCCATGACTGGTAATAAGTAGAAACAGAGCTCTGTGTCTTAACACCCTCAGCTGGAGAGGCTCTGAGGGAGTCTGCTGTTTATAAGAGTCGAAGTGGTGTCCATCTTGCGGACGCAGAGGAAGACGGGAAGATATAGACTTTGTGATTATGAAGGAAGGTCTTCCGCATCAACATTTTGAAGAGTGTGGAGAAGAGTGGGAAAAGCAAACAAAGCCACTTCCCATTCTTCTGTGTAGTAAAGTTCAACCATTGAGCTGCTCTTGGCCTATGCAGATATCAAAATGATTCACCTAAATGTGTAGAATTGAATAACCCTGTTGACTCTTTTCAATCATTCTGAGTACAGTTTTGTAAGGAAAACATAACATTTGAATTCCTTTGTAGGAATTTCCCGTTTAGTTCCGATAGTTCCTGGAATTTTGCGTTCACACCAAAAAGAGAACTTAGTTCAGGAACTTTTAACCCACCATTTTTAGGTGTCTGCTAGAGACAGGTGGTACTATCCTGGGAGAAAAAAAGTACAAATTTTGATTGGCCTGGGACGAATTGCAAACCACGCCCCCGTAAAACTCTGGAAAACAGTTTTGTGAAGACCGCCCATCACTGTATTTGCGGCATTAGCATTAAGCATTATGCCCGTGCACAACGAAGAGAATAATCTTATGGCAACGCAAAATTAAACATGGAGCGGTGGAGTGATGAGAGTGTCGGCGGTTCTGGCGATTTCGGTGTGGCAGATACAGCCGTGAAGTTGTTGTGGCCTGGCCAGTAAGAAACCCAAAGGCAGAAGAAGGAAGAAGAAGTGACGCAGCAGCTTCATTTGGCCTATCATTCCCTCAGGGAATACTTATTCCGGTGTGAACGCGATCTGTACTTAGTTCATGGGAGGATACTAATCTGGAAGAAACTAAGTACGGCAAAGTACTTGTGAAAGCGGCCATATCTACGGCGTATTAGGAATGTTTAATTCATTTATAGTGGCTTTTGAAAGCATGATAAGAAAGATAGTTTACAATAATTTGACAGTGTACAACGAGGCAGCTCGTAAGAGATGACCTGAGAGTATTATCAGCTAAAACTGGCAGAGCCCCGTCGGCCTTTACAAGCTTTGTTTAGATGTCAGCTTATACTGCTTTTTGTGACTCGCTGCTCTCAAAGATTGTACC
>NW_011353701.1:0-8225 GCF_000735185.1 Notothenia coriiceps | reverse complement strand
GAAGTTTCATGTAACTTTAGTTCTTTCACTCGTAGCTCGGGCTGCGGGGGTGCTAGAGACGGGAGCACGTTGATAACGACCTTTCTAGCCGGAGATATGGCCGGATTTTACAATAAACTTCCGTTGGGTCGCTTAAAAACAAATATCGCAAATCGAATCGCAATATCTGTCAGAAAAATCACAATTACATCATTTCCCCAAATCGTGCTGCCCTAGCAGACATCCATGTTGTTTTACCTTATTGCACTTATAATAGGCTACTATAGCCCTAACTAGCTAACAAACACAAGGACAGTGCTAAAGCAGGACTGTTTAAAACACATCAAGCTAACTTAAGCTTAATTTACTAGTTACATATAACACATGCTTGTTAGAGCTAAGAAGCCTACTCTTGTACCTTTTTGAATAAAGTAAAATAAAGATGGTTTGAGTAATTTTCCACATTGAAAACATATTTGCTGAGCCGTAAAACCTGACAGGCGGAGCAACTGTAACTAATGGAGTCGAGCCTTTTGTGACCGTCCTTTTTAGTGATCTGGAGGTTTTTAAAAGGTAGTGTGCGAAGTGGTTGGGCAGCCTCAAGCACTTTAAGTCCTCTTTAACTTACTTAGAGTCCCAGGGAAGGAGCATCATCCTTCATTATCTGTTCCAGGCTGAGGATGTCTTCTGTCTGTCATGTCTCTACTCCTCTAATCCATCTTGAGAAATGATCTGGAATTTAGAGCTTGACCTTTTTGGTGAAAACTGTTAAATTAAGCTCAGACCCCAATTACTAATCATCCTTCACAGGCTTAATTTTTCTCTTCCGTGGAAAAGCAAAATATAATAAGCCAAAATGAGTGATGAACTACAACAGCACCCTCGCCACTCCAAATGTGGATCTCATTGGGAGTCTTAATCCGACCTGCACACGGTGTTGATCTAATTCAGTGGCCTGACTGCATCCAGGTTGTTCAGCAGACTGAAACCATTTAATCAGACGTGACATGACTGGCAGACTTTGTTGTTCTCAAAGTATGTTGCACAGCACCCATCCTGCATCATTACTGCCACCCTGTGAATAATGGCTCGAGTCTTGATGAAACTGCTGTGGAAATATCTAGATCAGTGGTGTCAAACTCAAGGCCCGGGGGCCAAATCCGGCCCGTGACTTCATTTTATGAGGCCCCACAAGAGCTTGCAAAGAATAATATGTTTATTATACGGTTACATGCTGATTTACAGAAGCACGTTGTCCATAAACTACATGTCCCACAATGCATCTCAAATTAGTCTTTTTTCTCAGAATTTTCCTTTTTTTCTTCTAAATATGCCTTTTTTCTTAGAATTGTTTTTGTAAAAGTTACTTTTTTTTTTTTTTTTAACTTTTTCTCCAGAATTTGGCTTTTCTTTTTAAATAATTTCGTGACATTCTCACTGAAGGGACTTGCAATTATTTTCCCTAGACTTCTGCTTTCAGACGTAGTTAATTATGAAGTTATTACCCTATCAGATAATAATCCAATGCAGAGGCAATAATGTAATATAATACATTATTTTATATATATGATACATTTATATATGTATTTTTATATAGTCTTAAAGTTACAACCGGCCCTTTGAGTACAACCATAATGCTGATGTGGTCCGTGATGAAATTGAGTTTGACTCCCCTGATCTAGATGACCCCTCAATAGTTTTATAGTATTCCCTGTTGATCACCTACTTCGACACCTACATCCTAATCCTTTTAATTCCCATGATATCCTTCATTAAAGTCACTTAAAGTATGTCTCCAAACCGGACTAGAAAACCTTGATTGTCACTGTTTGGTAGATGCCAGAGTGTGAGATGTTGGCGCCCTTTCAAGCAGTTCTTTAGTGATGCACAACGTCTGTTAATGTTCAGTTGTCACCAGACAAAGTGGGACATTCGTTAAAGTTCCTGTATATTTATTAACTGAGCTCAGTATCTCAAGACCTCTCCCCTTCTCTCTCTATGACAGAAACTCTACGCCAGTTCCACTTTACCCAAACAACTTTAATAATGCAGCAGTTATAATGTACCTCTTTGCATTATCCCCTTGGGCATGCTGGCTCCTAGCATCGCTGACTATCGTGTTGGATAACTATCATATTAGTGTGTTTTATTGATCATTACACAACGCTCTGCACACTCTGCCCTCGATAAATCATTTTACGTTCTGCTCCTGCACATCTTCCTCTCCCGTGTGTTTTGTAAAGATGTCGACCAGTGTCAGCTCGCATTTTCGACCCAGGTATCTTCACCTCTCTGGACGTTTTAATCAGCCATGGTCTAAAAATAAAGACTCAGTGACAAGTGACTGCGATGGGAATATTCATGTCCCAGAGCAGGGTGCCATGATAGGGAAAATGTCTGCATATGTTTTCATCTTCTCACTGTGGCAGGTTCCTGTGGGTTTACTCTGCCTTGCACGATATATCTTGCTTGGTGTTAATGAAATCATTCAGGGTTTCGGCGCTTATCTGCGACGGGCTCTGGCATTCCTTAGCATATTGCTGACGGCACCAATGCGCAAATTGAGACGTTGCCCCTGAGAATGTGTGCAGAACATTATTAGGGTGTCTAAGGGATTTATAACATATTTCACTTCCTGAACAAAGTTGACTTTATTTATTTGGATTTCAGGTTGTCAGATGTATTTCTAGAAAATCTAAACACGTACTCAATAATTGCAGCATTCTTATTCCTACAGTATCCCGAACATTTTCATGAACACTCAACATGTTAAATCTTAAAAGCGAACCATACTTTTTGGTCTTCGGCCTTGGTGAGTGACAGATGTAATTATTGTTTGGGGAGACTTTGGGAGTGCAGGAAGTGCTGGAAAGATGGCCATCCAGGGAGCCACAACTCCCCTCAGCAGCCTTCTCACTGATTTGATGGAAAGCCAAACTAGTTTCCCGAAGATGGAGGAGGCCGAGCAGCAATCACAAAGAATCTGCTGAGCGGCCAGAAACTACACCTGGCTTTGCGAAGCGCCAACACCGTAAACAATTGCTCAGGATAGTGCAAAGTGGCAGCAGTACAGCTGTCTCGACCCTTGAGCCAAGACCTAAAGAAGCCCATACGCACTTTCAGCTCACATGTCAGCCTGAACTCTTGAAAAAGCGTCAGCTCAGCTCTGGCAGTGATGGTTGAGCTGCATTGTCTGGTTGGTGGAGACCAAAATAGAGCTAAAAAGATATAGCGAAAACAACCCCTACTTAATAATGTATGTTGCTCCAGGCCTGATGGATGAGTAATAGGTAAATGTTGGCCAATACCTCATCCATATCAAATATTAAACTAGTATAATATGTCAATATTATTTTACAGCTTGTTGTGCTGACAAAAAAATCAATTAGCACAAAGACGATACGTTTAAAGATAGTACACTCTTTGAACAGAAATATCCTAAATATCCCTTGGTTGAAGAGTTAGTGTTGTTGTGTCTGCAATGGCCGAGAAAAGCTTGAATCCCTCGACAGGGAACGTGAGGACAGCTGCCTTTGGATCCTGACTTCATGTGAGGTGTGAAAGCAGCTGGATCAGGAGAGCACAGGCTAAGAGTAGAAAACAGAAAAGGACAACATGCCTTTGTGCATCAGCCTCCTGCTTCTACTGTAGGTTCCCACAAATAGATATTTTTAGACCATCACTAATTTAAATCGGAGCATCTGTCTCACAATGTCCGGAGCCTGTCATGATGTTAGTCACGTTGACTCTGACAAATCTGCCCGTCGCCACTGTCTCTCTTGATAATGCATAATTTCACATGGGAGAAAAGCACAGTGGTGAACTTTGAGATGCCTTTGAAAACGCACAAAATGATAGACCAGTTATTTGAGAAATAGCCAAATATAAAAAATGTTTAGTAACCAAATCTAGTAGAGGCTACCTGTCTAACATGTCAGAAATGCAATTAATGTTTCTGGATATGAACATGTTTTCTTACTACTGCTACGTTACTTTGTTGTGGGATTTTGTAGTGAGCAAAAATGATTTATTACTATATATGTAAAAAAATTAATGCCAAAGAAATCCCCTCACATACAAATAAAGGCTTTTTAAAAAGGCCTTTTCACAACAAAGAAATAATGCTCTGTTTAATTGGCACGCTATAGGAAATATATGTAGTATTACCTTAGCAAAACAGCCCATTAGAGTTCATTCAGATGGATAGCTTCCTTTATATAGTTAGCGTAGCATTGCCAAATAGGCAGTATATGAAATCAAATATACGACACATCAGATGTGTCTTTTAGTGACTGGACATCGTCTAATTATGACACTGATATCACTGTTAGCTCAGCCTGCAGCGAACCATGTGGATCAGGGGACTCAAGGACATGTCAGCGGAGAAGCAGGTCGCTACTGCTAATAACTCTCTGGGTCACGTCCTCCCATCAGCACCTAGCTTAGCATGACCTCGCACCTCGTTTACATACAGTACAGTTAACAAACACATGGTGCTGCTTAAAAGATTTAAGATATTTAGAGTCAAATCAGACTTTTGTTGTTCCACATAGCCTCTACACCGAAGTGCTTTTTAGATCTACAGTTAGCAAGAACATTAGGCATGGCTGCAGGAAAAGTGCTGTACTGCGACCCTCCACACTTCTATGCGTTTCATTAGTCTGATCCAATCCAACTTTATTTATATAGCACATTTAAAAACAACAGAGTTGACCAAAGTGCTGTACATCAATAAATATATAAAAAAGCAGCATGAATACATTTAGACAAAACCGATAGGAGAAAAATGAACTAATGTAAAAGCACGAGAAAATAAAACCATACTTATAGCCACAGACTGAAAAACTCTCTTATGATGTAAAAACATTTTAAAACAAATTAGAAAACCCCAATTTAGAAAACACAGACTGGTGCGTCTTATACGTGGTCTGCAAAAGCACGGGAGAACAAGTAGGTGATGACTATATAATCACTTCTTCAGGGCTTGCAAGGTCAAAATCCAATGTGACTTCGCCCGTGGGTTAGCAGGAGCAACGAGACATGTGATCCCTTCTGCATCTGAAGCAGAGCTGTGTTTTGAAGCAGGGTGTTTGCAGACATGTGGCTCTGCCCAGAGGTGGGATGTAGTGCAGTACAAATACTTAAGTACATTTTTCTGGTATTAGTACTTTACTCCACTACTTATTTTTTACTTTGACTTCTTACATTTTGAACACAAATACCTGTACTTTCTACTTCTTACATGTTGAACACAAATACCTGAACTTTCTACTTCTTACATGTTGAACACAAATACCTGAACTTTCTACTTCTTACATGTTGAACACAAATACCTGAACTTTCTACTTCTTCTCACACACACACAGACCTTCAGACAACATGGCGCCTCTGTTTGGCTTGGCTATTGTTGCTCCTGCTGCCACCCGTTTTTCGCTGTTTTTATCTGTCATGTTTGTTGTCATAACCTCACCTCTAAATGGATGTATCTCTGCTGCAATGGTTTATGACCGATGGTCCTTGTTCCGGATTAAAGCGTCCATGGAAAGACCCTTTGACTCCCGGGAGGGCNTTTAGCGCAGTGCTGTGTACAGACCGGACGTTAAACCAGCCAGCCCTGTCTGTGCACACGAAACCGACTCGTCGTCCAGGATCTAACCGTCTTCTGAAAAGCTTCACAAGTACTGCTCGGTACGCAAATGCGCTTGTGACACAAGTGACGGTATGCATGTTGCCGCGCAGCGTACGATTACCATTTATGCAACCCGGCTACACGGCAACCAAGACGTGAAATGACGATTACCATGCTGTGGGAGACTGAATGTGTCCACGGTTTTGTCCCTTGCAAAACGATGACAGTACACGGGTATTTGTTAAACCCATGTTAAACCAGTGGAGAAATACCGGAGGAGGGGCCAAGCAAAGGCTCTACCGCGCCTATTGGGTCGGTGTTTTATTGTCAAATTAGATGTTTTTAATTTGTTTTTTAATCCTTCACACTCGATTTCGCCAAATGTTCTCATGGCCCTAGCTGGTTCGACACGCATCTTCAGCAGAAGCACCAAAAGGCTTACATTCATGTAGTTACAGCGTATGTTAATCGCCCTTCAAGCGTACAGTACCGACCGTATTGTTTAACATGGAGAGAATACCGAAGTGCCCACGAGCAACATGGTCTACCGCGGGGGCCCTATTGGTCGTTTTTATGGTCCAAATTAGATGTTTTTAATTATTTTTTAATCGTTCCACACTCGATTCGCCGATTTCTTGTGGCCCTAGCTGTCGACACCCTCTTTAGCAGAAACAAAGAGCTACGATGTTAAAATCCATTTGTGTTGGTGTCGAAATACCGGACGTGACGTGTGTGATCGCTTAGCAACTGAACTCCGCTGAAAAAGATAAACACCACTAAGGTTCAAGGTTTTTTGTTATCAGATGCTAGCTACAGTGAATCTTTGGCATTTCAAATCTTAGATCCCGAGCTCCTCCAACAGTGCAACATAAGATAAATAGGACCATAATAAGAAACACTAATAACAAGACTAAATAAGAACAATAGTGCAAAATGCACCCACTTTTTGGGTTCAAAGATGAAACCAGTAGATTCATTTCATTATTTATTTTTGTTGCCCCAGCTAAAATCGATTGTTAATCCATTTATGGTGTTGAATTGTGGAACATTACTGTACGTTACATTGTGGCGGCTCGCGTAGTAAGTGAACCACCATGGCGACCGATTACATATCCGGATGACCCATGACCGCCACCGGACCATCGCTACAATCCTCCTTCTGTCGACTTTGCCAAGCAGGTAATGTTGCTGCACCCCAGCCTCCAATATTTTAATGTTTATGTTCGCAAGTTAACTCAGTTGTACGTTACATTATAGTTTTTAAAGCACGGAGCTAGCGTAACGACCAGCATATTTAGCTTTACTTGATCCGGAGATATAGTGCAGGTGGTGAGTCCTACAAGAGGCTAGTTGGCACAGAGATAGCATCGTATCACTTCCGCGGCTGGGTGTGAGGCCCGAATCTTTCCGGCTTTCTTTGGCCATCACTCACTGTACGGAGGCTGCAGTCATTGGTACACACTTGTATTTATAAGAGCTGATGTTGGGGCAACTCCCGTTATTACATCTGTTCACTGCGATAAAGCAGCGAAAGTTGCAGTACAGCTATTGTCTCCGAGAATCGCATGATTTCAGTCTTGTTAGATGTGTGCCAACGAGTCAAGACCTGTCTTAGGTAAAAGAGCGATCTTTACTGTGCGCAGCTCCAGCGTGCTTGAAACAGTCCTACAAGCTAAAAATGAAATTGGAGCAATTTTATTTCTCTGAATGTTTTTAAAGCACTGTCGTAAAGTTGAAATGCTTTCTGAAAACTATGGGTATTTGGGTTATGAAAGTTGAATAAGTATGTAAATATGTTGTATGATAATCCTCTTGATTGTTGTTTTTAATTTGGTTTATGTTTCATGTGGAACTTAAATTGCTGCAGGTCTCCCTTGTAAAAGAGATCTATGATCTCAAGGGACCAATCTGAATAAATAAAGGTTTGAAATGAAATGAAACATTAGTGTACCTCACAGAGGTCGCGTTAACCGAATATATTCCGTCTATGACATGACACACACACACACACACAGACCTTCAGACAACATGGCGCCTCTGTTTGGCTTGGCTATTGTTGCTCCTGCTGCCACCCGTTTTTCGCTGTTTTTATCTGTCATGTTTGTTGTCATAACCTCACCTCTAAATGGATGTATCTCTGCTGCAATGGTTTATGACCGATGGTCCTTGTTCCGGATTAAAGCGTCCATGGAAAGACCCTTTGACTCCCGGGAGGGCTACCGACAAACTTTTCCGCCACCGTTTGTGTGTTCCTCCTCCTCACCTGAGTACCGGCTTCTCTTCGCAAACTGGCGTCCAGGTAAGCCAGGGAAGAAATCCAGGAGAACGGGTTGCCGAGGTGGCGTACAGGTATCGAGGAGGCGAGCTTTTCGGGCTGATGGTCCTGGGTCCAGTCGCCATGAACATACTCGCTGGTTGCGACCGATTTCCCTCCAGGACATGGCCGCGGACGCTCCACTGATCCCCCAGTCATGGATTTATTCACCTGTCACACACGTTTCTCCGCCCTGGCCGCTCGTGGATGGGATTATGGACCCGTCTTTGGTGTTTCGCCGGACTGTTCTGCCCGACCAGAGAAGGACTGCCCGGCCTCGCTGGAGTTCCTGTCATCGCAACA
>NW_011353700.1:87865-128647 GCF_000735185.1 Notothenia coriiceps | reverse complement strand
GCTCTCGCCGCCGCCGGGCCCCAGCCTGACACGGCACGGGGCTCCGACACAGCGTGGGGCTCAACCTCCGCTGCGGTCGTCACCATGTCTCGATTGCCGGTCGGCGAATCAACAGACATGAAGAGGTCCTGTCCCGACAGGCTAGCTTGGTGCGCTAGCCGTCGGCGGAGGCTCTTGGTGGTGAAGCGGGCACAATGTCCGCACGAACCGGGGGCATCGATAACCTCCTGGGCGTGTTCCAGCCCAAGGCAGGACGAGCAGACCTGGTGTGAGTCCGTGCTCGAAATCTTAAACCCGCAGCCGCAGAGCCGAGTCTCCGAGCCTCCGTCTCCTCCGGTGTGAGGGAGATAAGGGTCCATCCTCGTTAGCCGGGGTGTCGGCGTGGAGGGACAAACTAGTAACAGGTACGTTACCGTTAGAAGAAAAATCAAAACCTTACCGTTATTCCGAAAGAAAAAACGGCGTGGCAGATTTCAATATTAACTGGTGTGTTAATATTCATTTCAATCTTCTTGCAAAGCAAGAGTAGCCGGCAAGCGCCCGTCGACCCAAAGTTAGCTTGTGGTTCAGTCTGTGGACAGTTAAGCTAGCCCGGCTACTGATATTTTGAGATGTGCTCCGAAGCGAGAAGAGGTGTTTGAATGACGCTGCGACGTAGCGCAAGCTACTTAAAGGGTGGGTGGATTCCCTGACGTAGACGTCAAGATCACCAGCCAATCAGGATTGGCGTAATGAGATTGATGCTTCTGTTTGCATACGCGTTGAGGCGCATCCCATAGTGAGACATCGAACGTAGTGTTATGAATGAGAACTGCCAATACTTCTGGGGTTCTGGGGTTGGCTGCTGATATCCGTGCCAAGATTTCCTCTTCTGTGCGCAGTAAATTGTTAACAGTTTAGCAAGTTTAGTTTCAAGTATACAGTTGTAAAACGCTCTCTTTAACCACATTTTTCACAAGTAACAAGATGATTTTAAACCAATCAAAAGCTAAACTATCGTCAGACGATAGCCCAGTAGGTTATGAGATTGCATTTAGGCCAATGCATTCTTTTTATCCAGCTCAGTGTCTCCCTGCAGTCTCCCTTGCCTATAGCAACCAGTTATGAAATCAATTTGAACTATTAATTTAATACCAGGCGATAGCCGGTGAACAAGGATGAAGATACTTTGCAATGGAGGAGCAATGCACAATGTCAGCATGGGAGCTTGGTGAGGCAATATAATATCTGATCCTCCACTGAGACAGCGCACGGCATCCTGGAGGCTTAACTGTACTGTTTACCCCCCCCTTGGTCGCTGCAGGCTGAACCATCACTACCAACCCTCCTCCAACTAATTTCATCGCTAAACCACAAGCAGTATTGCTCCTATGTAATTTCCAGGACCATATATTAGTTACTAATTTGTAAAAATAGACTCTCACACATACAACAAAGGCACCATATTAAACAATGGGCAGAAAACAAGCTCAGCATTACAATAGTTTTTAATTTACATTATTAATGGTTTAATACTAGCTTCAGGTCGCTGGAGTATATTAAGCAGAACTATTTATCAAGGACCATGCACGGCTGCTCTTGTTTGTTTCTCATTTACCTTTCATAAGAAAGTCTTCACCAAATTAATCTCAAGAGTCACATGCTGAGCTCTATTGATTTCTGCTGCAGTGTCGGCAGAAATGTTTTTTCTTCTCAATGTCCCTACTAATCGTCTAATCTCTTTTTGGACAATTTTCTTCTGTCATTAATCACGTCTGCAGTCTTTGAACTTAGAGATTAAAGCAGAACACCCAACACAAATGTATGTTTAAAGTCTCACATTAAGCAATATTTAAACTAGTTAATAGTTGAAAACGGCTTGTGTTTGTGTCAGTGCTACAAGCTTCCATCAATACTCATCCCCCTCCCATCAATATACCCACAAGCCTCCTGATTACTCGCACAACCCAATTTACACTTTGCTGCTTCTGTTCAAGCACTGCTCTTCTGTGGCAAACCCAGAAAATGATATGCTTTGTATGGCCACAGCAGACCGTGGATTAATTACGCAGAGGTAGGAGTCATCACTTCACAACTTCCAATTAACAGCAGATGAAAGGAGTAAGGAGGACAGGAGGACAGGACTTGGCATTAAACTGGCAGGATTTCCATTACAAGGTTGAGTGAGCACTGAGAACGGAGCACTACAGCCATGATTCAGTTAGCGCTTATGTCTTCAGGGTTAATTCTAAAGAAATACAAGCATGAAGGAAATCCAGCTCAGGAAACCAGTCTCAGATTTGACATAAGCTACACAGATGCTCTAAAAGTCCATGCACGCAAACTGTTTACCACTCCATCAAGCAATTTGTCCCTGTGCAAGAAAGGGGTTTTTCTTTGAGATATCCAATTCTGGACACAATGTTTTTTTTAACAATACTATTTCAAGCTCAGTGATATGGTGGTGTCATTTTCACTTTGGATGAAACTGAGAGCAAAGACAAGAGGCGCATTCACACCGCAGTACTTTTCCCACAAAGGTTAATGAGAACTTAGTTCATCAGAACTCTTTAGTTTTCATTAACTAAGTACAGATTGCGTTCACACCGGAATAAGTTCCTGGAGAACGATTAGGCAAATGAAGCTGCTGACGTAACTTCATCTTCTTCTGCTTTGGGTTTACTGGCAGGCCGCAAACAACTTCACGGCATTTCTTACTGCCACCCGGAGTCCCCTGCCGGAAGTCCCCGGAGTTGGGGACTTCCGAGTAAATCGCCAGAACGCCAACACCTCCTCATCTCCACCGCTCCCATGTTTTCTTTTGTGTTGCCATAAGTTAGTCTCTCTGCGTTTGTGCGCTGGGCTAATGCTAATGCTAATAATGCTAATGCGAGGATAATAAAATGGCGGCTTCACAAAAGTTTTACGGGGCGTGGTTTGCATTCCGCCCAGCCAATCAGACATAGGAACCTTTTTTTCCCACGAAAGTCCCTGCTCTCAAGCAAGGAAGGAAAAGGGGGTAAAAAATAGGGATGCACCGAATATTCGGCCACCGAAAATTATCGGCCGAAAATGGTTAAAAATATCACCGAATGTCAGAGAACAGGGTTACGTTGATCATACTCCGCATATTTGTCCGGGTGTTTTGATTTCAAGTGGTGGAGTAATCCCGAAGTGGTGAAAGTCTTTGCAGTTACACCCCCTCGAGAAATGTCAGCTGAACACGTTTTACAAATCGCAATCCGCGCCTCTTTCTCTGATATTTCAAAATATCTCCAAGCGGCAGACATGTTGGCTGTGAGCCAGCCGCGAGCATGGTCGCGCGCTGTGCTTGTCGCCGCGTTTTGATTACGTCATCACAACAACACGTTAGGTTACCAAACTTATAGGTGCATTTGTTGTTGTTGAAGGCCTGGCTGTTACAGTCTTTATTTACACTATTTTGTTGTAGGCCTACTGGCCTAGATGTTTATGCAGTTTTAAAGCACCTTGGCTTTGTTCTGAATGCACTTTGTTGTAGTTATCCTACAGAGAAAATGCACTTGACTTGGAATTAATGTACTGTATGCATTCAAAAGTGCTGAATAAATGTTTTATGGACCCATAATAGTGATTATTATTTAAGTTAAGTTTTGCCATAATCATGTCTTTTTCCATAATCAGGTAGCTGAACAACATTGGTAAAAAATGTATACATTATATATATATATATATTTCTATTAATCATTTTCGGCCTTTCGGCATTCGGTTTTCGGCCAACTGTTTCCTATTTTCGGTATCGGTTTCGGCCAAGAATTTCCCATTCGGTGCACCCCTAGTGAAAAAGGTTCTGATTAACTCATTTTAGTTCCGGCTCTTTTTGGTGTGAACGCGACATTTTCGGAACCATATCGGAACTAAAGTGGGAAAACTATATGCGGTGTGAACGCGGCTAAAAAGCTGAAAGGGACAAGAAGACTTGAGTTGTTCTCTTCTTCAAAGTGGTATAGCTGATTCACGGCTCCTCCACTCCACTGGGAGCGAGCGGGACTTCAGGAGCAGGCAGGTGTCTGATGATCTATGCATCCTTCTCAATTATAGATGTGATGTTACGCAACAGAACTGCTCCTACTGTACTGGAGATGGTAACAAAACATAAAAGCCTAAAATATGCTTGCTCAGGGAAGCCTTGCTTGCACCACTTGGGCAGAACATGGAAATAGAAACGTTCCTTTCAAATAAATGTTTAAACATATCAAACCAGATTAAATAGGTTATTCAGTTAAATGTCTGCAGAACTGGGACAATCTGCTCGGTACTCCACTGAATCTTTGTTTTGAATAAGGATAAGCCCGAAGGCAACTGTCAGAAATGTCTTCAGTACTGAGTTGTGTGCATTTCCACTAATTTTTTGGCTGAGATTGAGAGATATGCATTTCAGTATTTTACTCCCGTAGTGTAGATACATTTCCACTGTTCCTCTTTAATGGGTAAGTCTCCACTTTTATCAAAAATAAATAAATATCCACTCAAAAACAAAAGAACTGAAATGCTGAATGACCCTGTTCAGGCAACATGTCAGATGCTGGCACAATATGGTCATACAACTATTTACATAAAATATTCAATATATCAGGATGCTCAAATCCTCTGAGCATACTTTTTTTCTTTGTATATGGTTTTTCACGCTCATCACTAAAACATGAAAGCATGAAAAATGTATGCATGAAGCACATTAAAGAGATAACACTGCAATATCATGGATTGTATACATACAGTCTTTATAGTCTCTATTTATTTTTCTTTAGGGGTGACTGTGCATGTGAACATATTTACATTTGACTATAACACTTACACACCTGACTTAGAAGCCTTTATGGCCATATTCGTGTCTGCGCTGTACCTCACTTTCAGGTCTCACTTAATACACACCGTGAACAAACAGAACAGAATGATTTTCCCTAATGTCTACTGGTCTGTTATTATGCACCATTTACACACTAACAGGAAAAATACTGACAACACTATTATTTTAATGTATTTCTTATAGTACATTTGCCCACCCTCACACAACATTCTTAAGCTTGTCACACTCAGCTGTGGATAACTTCAAAGAGAGCAACAATTTTAAGAACATCTCGTCTATGTGAGAAAAAGACCGGGCTGCAACTACTCATGTTTGCATTGCATTCTGGTCTTTTGAGGTTTCTGTTTGGTGTTGGAGTAACACCAGTTTAAAGTGATTTTCCAAGAAAAAAGAAGAAGAAAAAGTTCTTGTTCTTGGTTTGTCGTTTTAACCAAGCCTGTATGCAAGGCAAGCTGGAATTATCCATAAGCAGCTGTGTGCATCTGCATTAATATTCTGTCTTGCTCCTTAGCTCCAGCTGAGTTGAGAGGTGTCATTATCGTCATCAGTCACAGTCGGCCCATAGCTCTCCCTTCCCCTCCAACTGTCCAGATACCTGTTACTGCCAGCAGTGAATGTGTGCCTGCATACATTGGTTCTCTCCAACCTGCTCCACTGTCTCACCACAGCCAAACCCTGAGCTTTAAATAGAACCCAACCTCATTTCATGCTTTGTAAAGCTCTACATTTGTACAAGAAGGGACGCCACATTTGTGATATATAGCATGAGTACATAGAAGAAGAACAAAGACTGTTTTGTCAGACAAATATTTCACCTCTCAGTGGAACTTCACATACCAAAAAGGACAATTTCCCAAGCAAGAAAAGGCCATTTCTGGCTATGAGGATCTGAATTAAAACAAGCTATTTAGTCTGAACTTTGTGAAGGCCAGCTTTCCTTTTCTTTCACAAAAGGGACTAGCTATAAATATATTCTTTGCTTCATGTTTGGATACAAATAGAATCCAACGCTTGTGAAAGAAAATGTCAATTAAGCAAGAAAATTTAAGAAGAATGTTCATATTGCTACAATTATGAGGAAAAACCTCTTAAAAAATAAAAAGAACTGTTTCACAAGTCTACTCTGACATAATCAGGCTAAATAATTATTCCTCTCACACGTCTTCATCTCGCCTATGGGACCCCTGAGTGAGCTTTACTCTTATTTGTAATCATAACGTCACCTACTTAATATTATAGTTGCTATTGCACATTAAAGGTGGTGTAGGTAATTCACTTCAGAAACACTTTTTGTTATATTCCATGGAATGCCCTTAACATCCCGATAGCATGGAATACATTAAATGCTTTGACAATAGATACATTAAAAAAATTCATCTGTGGAAGCCGTGGTGCTGTAAAAAGCACGACCAATTATTTTAGCCGGCTAAAATAACTGGATGGCCTACCTGCCCGTCAGCCTTCCATCACGTGCACAAACTTATCTTGTGCCCTCATTGGTCATGTGCTCGTTCGTGTGTGTTGGAGGAGGGGCTCTGTAAGGAAGTCTGAAGGAAGGGGCAGATTTCTTTCGGCTGCGTAGTTTCAAATTCTAGCGCACTCGAGCTGGTTTCTCCATTCTTACCTACGCCTTTAACATATACAGTATTACAAGGTCATACCAAATACAAAAGTTCACATAACATAACAATACAGTTTCCATGTCAATTCAAGCCAAAATTATCTGAAGGTTGAATAAATGACAATAATAAAGATCAAGAATATCCTAAACAAGCAATCCAACATTTTTACAGTCACACACAATAAGGTAGTCTTAATAACCCCATCTATCTATCTATCTATCTATCTATCTTCATTTACAATATAGACAATAGGCATACTTTTAACAACATACATCTATTGCAGTTATGATGTCATAATAACATACAATTCTATAAAACACAATTTGCTTACACCTTTGTTTTCTTTTGTGAATCAAACAAAATCGATTTTTATTTAAAATATAATGCAAACAAGTGAAATTGCAAAACTAAATTGCTGAATTGCTTTTAATTAACTGGCAGGAGCGACAAGTGAGGAGGAGCAAAAAGTGAACAAAGAGAAAGAGTAGAGGACAGAGAGAGTAATGAACAGGAAGAAGACAGAGAGACTAAAGAAGATGGAAGAGAGGGTGCAGGTTATGAGGCGCATTCACACCGCAGTACTTTTCCCACAAAGGTTCATGAGAACTTAGTTCATCAGAACTCTTTAGTTCTGATGAACTAAGTACAGATCGCGTTCACACCGGAAATAGTCCCTGGGGGTGGATTAAGCAAATGAAGCCGCTGACGTCACTTCTTCTTCTTCTTCTGCTTTGGGTTTACTGGCAGGCCGCAAACAACTTTACGGCGTATACTGCCACACGGAGACCCCGGCCGGAAGTCCCCGGAGTTGGGGACTGGCTTCAGTAGAAGCTGCTGGGACTCCCAGCAGCTTCTACTGAAGCCTTCCGAGTAAATCGCCAGAACGCCGACACCTCCTCATCTCCACCGCTCCCATGTTTTATTTTGTGTTGCCATAAGTTAGTCTCTCTGCATTTCTGCGCTGGGCTAATGCTAATGCTAATGCGAGGATAATAAAATGGTGGCTTCACAACACTTTTTTTGAGTTTTACGGGGCGTGGTTTGCAATCCGCCCAGCCAATCAGAAATATAGCTCTTTTTTCCAAGAGAGCCGCATGAGAGTCCCTGCTCTCTAGCAGGGACGGAAAAGGGGGTAAAAAGGTTCTCATGAACTAATTTTAGTTCCGGCTCTTTTTGGTGTGAACGCGACATTTCGGAACTATATCGGAACTAAAGTGGGAAAGTACTCAGGTGTGAACGCGGCTATGGAAAGGAGAGAGACATGGGAAATGAATGTTGACAATGTTTTTGTGATCATTTTAGCCTCTTCTGCATGTCC
This sequence comes from Notothenia coriiceps, assembly GCF_000735185.1. Taxonomy (NCBI): domain Eukaryota; kingdom Metazoa; phylum Chordata; class Actinopteri; order Perciformes; family Nototheniidae; genus Notothenia; species Notothenia coriiceps. The sequence continues at coordinate 120,882 of NW_011353700.1, read as the reverse complement.
AGATCATTAATAGTAACAATCAACTGATCAATCAATTGCATCAATTGATGCTGTAGCCCACTGACATGGTTTGAAATCAATATATTATCCAATTTGTGACCCCCCACAGGACTTAAAAAGCACCTAACTAGATCATGAAAATCCCAAAAATGACGGGGGAGTATACCCCCGAACCCCCCTAGCATGTTTGGACCTCGGTATTTAGCAAATCCTGGATACTGCCCTGCCAGGACTTACTTGAAAGCAAAACCTTTTTCTTAACTCTGCTCTGAGGGCACTTTTTAAGCAATAATGACTCCCACCAGGTTTATTTAATGAGCCAGTTTTTTAAATGTTGGATGTAGCTCTGTTACACATACGTAACTCATTGTGATGATGTGACCTCTCATCTTGAGTCTGAGTCATGGCTTACTTGCCTCACTTTTTCACCAAGCTTACTGCTGTGCGAAATAGCACATGAGCCAATTTCGATAGGTTGGTGGTAAATGAAAAAATCGGGCGTTTCTTTGCACTCTACAGAGAAGTACTCAGCCTCCCACCCCTCTGATAACTGGCTGCCTTCGGCATCAGCCGTTCACTCTACAGCCATTAGCCTCTGCTTTGTAGTCCTAAATAGTCAGGTTGTTTGTGCTGGAGTACTTTGTGAGCTGACTACTGTAGAGGGTCCAGAGATAACTGGTTTGGAACATGGCAGATTATTTCTTTTTGAATTTAGGTTTGTTTTTTTTGTATCAGAAACAAGCTGGGCAAACCAACTTTTCCTGAAAGGCAAAACGCAACACCAATTAATCGAGAAGGGTCATTTCATTTGTGAAGTGTCCTTTCATTTGATATTGCCATGCACAGAGAAAGATCTATGATGTAACAGTTCAAATCATGAAATTTTACATTTGCAATTCAACTGCAGTCGACAAAATTGTGTTTTCAGGGACAAAGTGTAGTGTAGTGGTTGAAGTAGTGACTTTATTATTCAGAGAAAAAGGGTTTTGGAATTGAACCCATTTATCTAAATTAACGTGAAGTGGTCACTTATAACTCTCATTCAGGTCATTACAAAAACAACCACTATGGCAAACATTACTCGGTATTATGTCTCTTCCACAACAGTTATTATAATTTGGCAATAACATGGAAAATAACTGTTGTATAAAAGATAATTAATTTCCTTGAATCAGTTTGAAACACAGTTTTAAAGAAATTAAATTCTCTAAAAGATAGAAATGAAACTCTCTTTAAGAAGTCTGATAAAATATATTGCATGCATTATGCTGCAATAGCTGTGGGTTACAACATTGCATATATTACTGTTGACATCAATGACAATCAACATTTGTTGATCCATTCAACAAATCAGATACTCCTTGAAGGTCGGCTTGAACTTCGCTTAATGATAAACGTCTCATTTGTCAATATTCAGCTCTTTAACCATTCAGTGTTTAAAATATGAAGTACAACAGTCTAAGTATAGTTTGGGAATATTTCACTTAACTTGACTCTCTGGCCACAGCACCAGTGTAGAGGTAAAGAACAGCAGCTTTCTGAAGTGTTCAGATATGTATAGGCCTATGAATTTTAAAGTATTCTTGCACTTGTTTAATATTACAGTTCTCATGTGAAATGTACAACGTTGTCCACAAGCTACCAGTCATGGGCTGGCAAAAATCTAATGAGTGTTTACATCAGAGCAGCAATAAAAAATGAAAAAAGATTGACAGTTGTTAAGATTGTGGCTGGTCTTTAAACCACAAAAAGCTCCTTCCAAGACACAAAGCAAGTGAACTAAAACTGTAATCCATCAGAAATGATGCAGGCAAAGGAAATGAGGAAAATTATGAAAACAAAAGCTGCGTTTGTTTTCCTTTAGAGAATAAACCGCCCTGAGCAACATTCCCACTGTCTGGCTCCAAGCTCAACAAACTCCAGTGAAGCAAACATTAGCCCGACTGTCTGCAGTAACTATCCAGTAACACTGAAGCTTTAGCAACTAATTAACAGACTGTGCACATTTAGATTCAGTGAAAATAATGATGAAGATGAGCAACATCACTGTACAAAGTCTGAGAGACAGTCTGTACACAGGCTGAGATGTGTCAATGATATAATGATAAAATACATTGACTTTGAATAACTGCATGCAACTCTGTGCTACATAGCAGCAACAAATAACATGTATTTGGCCCAATGGGTCCAACATGACAACATGGCTAAATATGGTGGACAATGGTACAAAATAAAAGTAATTTTAAAGGGCAGAAGCCTGATAACATAGAATGTATGTATTATGCTGTAATGGCTGTGTGTTATAACATTTTGTTTTTTAAACGGGTTTCAATGGGGACAATATGAAAGTCTGACTGTCTGTATTTTGGCTATGCAGTTAATATATTTAACATGGAGATGAGGTTGCACTTCTATATTCTTAAAACAAACTCAAACCCATGCCAAATGCATCAAAAAAGCCAAACTGATTGAAAAATGTCCTAGTGTTGCATAAGGGTTACACATGCAGGGCCCAAAATGTGTCTCAATGTGCCTCAGTGTGGTTTCATTATCCTGCACTCTCACTGGAACAAGCGTTTTCCTATGGATTGGTGGATGTCAAATTTTCACATGCAGCTATCTAACATGTGTTCCCAATCCTCTGACTCCATCCACCCACACCATGACAGTAGAGCACCCCATCAAGCTTAAATTCCAAACAACCAGCACTATCACTTTAATCAGTAGTCTGATGTTATCTGAAATCCAATGAGTGTGTGAGGTGTAACAAGGACTAATAGCCAAGAGTGCACACTAGATTGATCACTAAATGTATCACAGCATGCACTCACAGAAGTTAACAGCTCCATGCATGTGTACTGACTCACTCTTGTAGCTTGCATTCCAAGGCTGATATCCATAATAGCCGGTGATTCGAAGGATTCGCTCCTCTATGGACGCGCTGTTGATGTCCTCAACTGAGCGCGAGGACTTCAGGTCCTCTTTGATGGCCTCGTCCACCACCAGGTACTTTAGCTGTCTGAGCTGAGGGCTGATGTCCGAAAGCCTTCTGGGGCTCAAGTCGGGCGACTTGCGCATCCCGCTGGGAAAAGAGAACAGGGGGTGGTCGGTGTTAAAAGACAAAAGTGAGAGCGTTTTTCAAAGGGGAAAGGAGCCTGTGAACCTTAAATGTGAGATGATAAGACAGGAGTTCTCATTGGATAAAGCCAGAACGTTGTTTGTTACACAGAGACCTGCGTAAAGGGCCCCTGCAGCTCCCTTCAGTCCAGAAATTCATCCTTCATCCTTCATTGGCCCTGTGTCTAACAACACTGAATACACTAAACGACAGTGACTGCTCCTGAAACTGCACTGTGCAGCTTCATAACAGGCTTTTGTGAATCTGAAACTAATGCATCTATCACCAGTGATTTGTAGAGACGGAGAGAGTTCACTTGACAACTCCTGGCTTCATGCTGCCATCACAGGAGCACAAACTGCGCACAGCCTAAACAGTAGTGTTTTTTTGTATTCCTACATGCTACTTTGTGTCCAGCAGGTGAAGTAAAACCGAGATAGAACGGTTTAATATTGCACTATTAAAGTTGTGTAATGCGATACACCTTACAAAGTAGCACACTGTTGACCAGAATGACTCCCAGCTGTTATGAAACCGTCAGCAAAACACGATTCATAACCCACTCAGAGAAAATCAGTTCGTAAAATTCCCCCCTGCTGCCATAGTCTAACGAATCATAGTCGTATTATATTTTTTAGATGAACATCTGACTCACAACAATTACTATCAGCAAAAACTCCTCAAATGAAATAAAATATAATCCACATTCGCATAGAACACTCTACATCTGGCTATACTTGATGTTTATTTATGGCACTTCTGCCATTTAAAGTACATTTAATTTTTAGCACCTATGACCCAAGTGCGCCACAGGTGCTCCTGTCGTTGGGCTACAATGTGTAAAAGTTGAAATGTCTTACATGGGCATCAAAGTAGGAGGTCCAAGGTAGCACATACAGTCCCGGCGGGTCCGAGCGACCCGGTCCCACACCATGCTCTCTCCATCCCCATACATCCTCAAGGCCACTAAGAAGGCAGCTGCTGTGGTTCTAAATCTTCACCAAGGCAGGGAGACAAGTACCATCCTCCTGCTCATCCTCACCCCTACAAACATATGCCTGGCCACTACAGTAGAGTCTGTTTCAACCTCAAAAGGGTGCGCTGTGCTCTGAGTCCTGCAGGCATTGCAACAGCGCCATCTACCGGAGGAAATACTTTATTGATATAGATGTTGCACATTGAAAGGTAATTATATCCAGACTACAACGTATAGCGTCAATAATTATAATGCTGGAAGGAAATATCTATAGTCAACTATGATAAAATGGAACAATATTATAGCTAAAACTCTGAATTGTGTGCACAGTTTTGAAAAATAAATGCAGCATTGATGCCAGGGTAAACCAGAATACTGCACAATTGAATTATTGCACAAACCATTGTACTGTTGAGTCAGTATTTCACAGTCGGTGATATAAATGAATGATGGGCTTATACCAGTTTATAGCTGGAAATGAGTACAAGGATCAGTCTACCAGATGGTTTAGTAGTACTCTTGAAACACGAGATACAACTGAATATACTGTCCTTTTTGGATCCCACACAGATCCCTGCTGTCATATCTCTGAACGTATTCTGACTCAGCTCTCTATCTTAGCTGATCTGTGAGGGTTTTTTATGGCTTTGTGACTCAAAAAGTCCATCAGTAGCCTGGAAAGCTTAATACGTTACAAATGAGCTTTGTTCAGTCCTATTCCTCAGACTGTCCCATTCAGATTGGCACAGTAAGTCTCCCTGACTCAAGATGAATAAGAAACCACATAAACCTCACTTTGAAGGTGCAGTAGGTGTTTTATTTTTAATCAGAGTGCCAATTATTTGTGGCTCAGAACACTGGAAAGGTGTTCTTGATGGTGTTCAAAAGACTATCAAGCAAAAAAAAAGGGAGACAGGGATTGGAATAAAAGGCAGAAAATGCTTATAATTGTATTATAATTGCACAATTGCCTTCATAATATTAGTGACTGTCAACCAATTAAACCCCTGTTTACGTCTTGCGTCAGTGAGCCAAAATACTCAAAGCAAAGACAGAAAGGTTGCTTTTTGATGGATAACAAATTTGGAGTATCTCCGTTATCGTGAGAAATATGTAGTAAATATTGACTACACAAACCCAGACTGTTTGAGATGTTTTGTAGTACAGCTGTGAAACATATCAGCGCCTTTACCAGAAAACCTTTTCAAGCAACTACATATTTTTCGACAATTCAGTCTAGTGGGTTTCCCTTTGTTCTATTATTCATAGCATATACTTCAAGCATTTCAAGATGATAGCAGGCTCTGCATTTCAGAGGTTTAGGTGTTTGAGGTAGCAAGGACACATGTAAGGTTGTTTCTGTTCAATAACACCAAATCAAAGACAATTACTGGTTGATTACATCCAATCAGAGCCATGCTTCCAGTAATAGGGTAATTATGTTCACTGCCGGTGATTGTATGTACTTGGCAATTCAAATCAAGTCAGCGTCTTTGTCTTGAGTATTCAGAAGTGTGAACTGTACAAAAATAACATTACAAGTAGGTTTTCACACTCTCATGTAGTGATGCAGTGATCTGACTTTGCCTGCCTGGTATGACCCTTCAATTTCAGGTCCAGTGTTAATGTATTCATTAGCTGTACGTTTAACTGTGTGGAAGTGACTAGGACCTTTATTTTAAATGCGAGGAAGGTCCTACTTAAACCTTGCTTTACTAACGTTGTCAAACAAAACTTAACCAAAGAAATATAGAGGTATTAATTTAGTGAATTGTTGTTTATTAAAAAAAAAAGACAATTGTACACCAGCAACTTGATAAAAGTATTTTAAGGAATTGTAATTCAGATGCAGCAAAAAGTTGGTCAAAACTACAAAAGGCATTACAATTCCATATAGTGCATAAAGTATATAAAAATATAATTTAATTTAATATATCCACCCCATATGGTTTAGCTATATTTCAGTCCCTATCGGTCCAATATCCCATATCATTTGAAATGCATACCCTCATGTTTTAAAAAAAAGCATGACTCTTCATCTGATGAAGTTTAAACTGACCTTCCTTTGCAAGTTTAGATGAACTTCTGTCCCTAGATAAACAGACCATGCAGTAACCCTAATGAAAAGTGGAGCTTACCTTTCATGATTGCGGTAGTGTGGTCCAAAGGTCCCCGCTCTGTGGTCCCCAGGCTGCATTGCGTCTGCATTCTGTGCTCCTGACTGCAGACAGCAGCACAAGAACACTGACTGTTTTTTGTAGACAGGTTTTGCATGGATCAATGACCAGCCACACCTTTCACGTCCAAGTATTAAATGGGAAGGGGGGGGGGGAGGAGTCTATGCTTACTCAGGCAAATAAAAGTGGAGTCAATTCATCAATAAGCGGGTCAACACCTCCCATAGGCCGTCTTTGGGAGGAGAGGAAGGGTTCATGTTGCATTATGCACCTCTCAACTTCAGGGCAAAGCCAAATCAATTCTCACAGCTCAACCTTACCCACACTAAATAATGTGGACACTTTCCCTGTGAGACACAGCCCATGAATATTAAAACAATTCATATTAAAGAAGTGCTGATATATCACTGCCATCCAGAACACCATCTTCCACTTCAGCAGTCCTCTAATAGTGATTTAATTGTTGCCCTAATCTACAGGGCACTGCACTCCTTTCTAAATATAGATCAGAGATAAAAACAAGAGCCAAAGCTTTGGGGCAAAGAAACATAGAATGAACACAGTGAGCATGATTCACACACAAGATACTGATACAAATCATAACTCACTTGCCAGTACTATTTGTTGACATGATCGGTTTATTTTCATAAAAACAGGTCTAAAAGAGATGTATCATTTAGACTTTAAAAGTGCTGGTGAAACCAATAAGGTTAACAATGACTCAGGTCCATTAGTCATTCAAGTGAGTCAGCTATTAGTTACACCTACTGCAAGTTGTCATTCTAAGACCCGTCAACATTGCTGTTGAAAAACAAAACCAAACAGACTTTTCTTACAGCAGTTATGATGATCTATCAAACACTGGTGTAACATTTAGGGCTGTGGTATTTGCCACTTGAACATAAAAGGTCCATTGGTAACACAATATATTTAGCTACTGTGTGAATAAACTGTTTGATTTTACAATAGGTTACTTTCTTTGAGAACAAATGACATTACTTTTATGGTAACATTATGCCTCTGTTCCTTAAACACAATTATAGATTGTTATATGAATGAACGGATCTATGTTTTCTTCCGGGTGATTTTTCATTTCTCCATGCATTCCAAACAATGACATTAGTATGAGGTAAATTGCTAGCACCCAACCTTGTGTTCAGGCAGTGGTGCACTTCTGACTCTTGCGGTCGAAACAAGTATTACATCAACAAACACTTTTTTACATGGTGATAATAATGGACAAGCAAACATTATCATGGCAATATATTTTGTTCAACTTGTTTTACTCGTATTTTTGGTTTCGACTAGAACGTGTTTATATTACAAAGTAAAACACATTATTTTCTCATACCGTCCATCAAAATTCGACAGAGCTAGGAATGAGTCCGCCCAGGGGCGTCCAAAGGTCGCAATCAATTTAGGCGCATATTGCTTGTGATGGATTTAGCATTCTCTACTTACAAATGACTTCTCCACTGGCTTATTTACGTAAAACACAAGTCTCAAAGAAGGTCTAATATTATTCAAATCTGAAAGAAATCACACCAAAATTCCAACAGCTTTTTCCTCAACACTTTATCCATATATCTCAAGAACATGAAGAGATTTTAATGAGCAAGTCTCCAGGTTTCTTGTGGTCATTGAACTCATTATACAAACTGTGAAAAAGTGGAATTGAGATTGTATCATCCTTTATATCCCCTTGGCTCTTTTCATACTCATGTGTTATACTATTGCATATGAAACCAAACCAAAAAAAAGTGTGTTTAAACTGAATTTTCATTAATTCTCTATAAGTTAAGTTCTCTCCTGCGTCCATCTTCAACAAATTGAAAAAAATAGGAATACTCTTTCTTCTCACCTTTAATATGTAATGGATAGCTCAGCCTAGAAACAGTGTGACAGGCCACTGCTGATTGGCCAGTGCAGGAGGAACTCTAGACCAGTAAAAAAGTCACATTCATACATTTTTATTTTAGACATTAGGAAACATTTTATATCTCATTACTCAGTGTTTCATTAGAGACATTTGCATATGCTAAAAATAAAGGGCAATTGGTGCTGTAGAATAAATGTTATTTCAGTCAGGGGGAAACATCACCTTTTTGGAAATCGGCACCCTGTAGTTGTAGTCGCCAAAGGCCCCTGTGATTTCTTAAGGGTATATTTATTATTCAGCTGCCATTATTGGTAAGGTTGACACACAGCTGTAGGGTAGCCAGAATCTCGGTGGATGAGAGGACCCGCTGATTCTATTATGTGTCAACATCTTGAACCTGCTCCAGTGAAAATAAAATTGGCATATTCTGTCATCTTTTCTGGCCAGATGTAAGTGCCCTTAATTATCTTAGCCAATCTTAGATATTCCCTTTTTAGTTTTGCTGACGAATCAAAACAAGTGTCATGCATAGTCCCTCCTCTGTTGCGTTGCTATTAATATTAAAAGGCACCTTGAGAAAGCAGGAAAATGGCCCTTCAAAGGTACTTTTATTCTCATAATAGTTTTCACAGAATGTGTTATGGACCTTTTTCTCTAACACGTAAATGATCAAATCTGTTCTGCTTTGACATGATTACAGAGATCAGATTAATTCTAATCCGTGACTAAATAGTCTTATCATTCATATAAATAAAACATGTTTTATGAAAAAACACACTTCAATAATCTTTGCCCAATTTGTCTAAAGGCATATGGTGTAAATGGTTATCCCATGTTGCGAGGGCAATATTCCGCTCCATGCATATCAAAGTCCTGAGGGTTGTCTGACATTTGCCATTTGAAAGAGAAAAGTGATTGCACCTTCTGAATATTTATGACCAATTATTTCGGTGAGATGTGGTGTGTGAGGACTAGGTGAGGATCGAGTTCAGGCCACCTCGAGGCTACGTATATGGCACTCTGATAGCGTTAGATAACTGTGATGGCGATGCATGTGCTAGTTGTGATATGATACAAATGGTGTTTGTTAAAAGCACACAGAGTTAGTGAACATTTTCTCAGCATTTTTACATGCTTGCTCATCACATGCAGATCGGATTCAGCTTTAGTGGGATCACAAAGTGGAAAGGACAGAACAACATGCACTAAAGTGTTGCCTCCTCAGTTTCAAAAGGTTCAGCATGACTGACAATATTTGAACTTGATGGCTTTAGTCAGAAGTCTGAACTCCTTGGAACAGCAAAATAACGTTTTTTATGTGTTCTCGTTTTCATTTATTCATGTTTGTTAATCATAAAACCCAACAGATGTGCCTGCTTGGTATGAAACATGAGGGGATCAACTGTGATCGATGCTCTGTTAACATCACATACTGCAGCGATGGAGGTTTTACTGCAGAATAGTTGCAAGAGAGAGAAAGTCTTTAGCTGCAGCATCCATTCGCCCCTCCTTCTCTTCTCTCCTCCCTTCTTCTGGTCCTTTCAGTTCATCTCACCTCTTATGCAATAAAGACAGAGTTAACTGGGGCAGTGTGCTGGTGCACGTCTGCATACTGTATTCATTTAGGCCAACACAATAGGACTGTTGTGCACCACCACAACCTTACATGTCCAGTTTCATATTTCATGTAAGTTATTCCTTGGGTTCAATAATAGGGAATGTTTTTTATAGAGAAAATATGACCAACATTTGCTTTACTCCAGTAAAAATAAAAGCAGAAATGCAGTAGCAAATGAGAGCAGTGGGGAATGTTTTAGCTTGAGGCCACCTGCATTCCCATAGTCCCAGTGTGTGTGTCGGGATATAAATAGAGTTGCTCCACCACCAGAAAGCGCTGCTATAGGATGGATGCCAGTCGTCGCCTCAGTGCAGCCTAACCCACCCCGACCCAGCCCCTGTCCTGGGTGACCCCTGACTGCCTGGAAAACTAGCATGCCAAAGTTTCAACAATGGACTTGTTGTTAAAACCTGACAAGCGTCATACATTTTGCTGCAGTGGGTGTTGGACGCACATGCACAACAAGCTTAAATTCCTGCATTATGTGTACGCTCATGCAGCTAAAGGTACATCCAGATTCCTTAAATAATTGCTTTAGATTCAGTGATTGATGCCCTTTTCACTTTCTGCACAAAGATTATGTTCGTTCCGGTTGCAGGATTTAAACGTGAGGCTGGAGTCGTTTTATCTTCACAGCTCAGAGCCAGGTAGTTTCCTGCATGCATATGAATGATGCAAAAATATCAAATAGCAATATTAATGAAAATAATCAGCGGGTGTATTTCACTGTGTGATAGCCTTCAGGGGATTGTCCTGCCCTGCCCTGATACACTCCTGACTGACAGCCTGGAAGTATCTACTGACTATTGTACTGCATGTACCCGTCTGTGTTTGAGAACAATTTAAAAAACAAATATAGGAGAGAAAGGGTGGGGCCTTAGAAGATGTCCTTAAGTATAGGCGTTTTAACTGGCCATGTGCCAAAGTAGAGTTTATGGAGTAATCTTGCTCGTGCATGCAGACGATTTAATTTCTAGCTCATGCTCTCTCCTATTAAAGAATAAATGCATTTTGTTTGGAACATGCAAACAGGCATGTAACTCACCCCAATACCAAAGTTAAAAACTCATGTATTCAAGTTCAGTGTGCAATGAATAAATCATACGTGTGAATAAAGTGTCGGATAAATGTGTGTGAGCTAACCCCCTTAATACATTCAAAATGCATTGTATTTTGCTGTTGCGACATTTTCTTTCTTTTGATCATTATTACCTGAACCTTTTCATACACAATACACTACTCTATGTTCTTCTGATGTTTCCAATTATTCTCAACAATCATTTATGTTTTGTAATGTAGGCTGTTAACGTTAGATAAGTGCCATCTTATTTCAATAATTATGCTCTTGATGAAGCTCACAGTTGGTTTTGTAGCAAGTGAATATTTCGTTTTTTAAAACAGAAAGGATAGGTGTCATGGTGGCCGCTGGGTATTTTACCATGTGCCTGTTTTAAATGTTTCTGTTTGATTGTGCTTCAAGCAGGGCTCACCTGATTTATGAGGATTATTTGAATTGCACAAATCCAACAAGAGTGTATCTCCAAGTTTTTCTGTTGATGTCTTATGAGACTGTTCTGTAATAGTCAACAATGTAAGTCCAGAAATGAACAGCAGGTATACCGATTTAATCACAAAAAAACAGACATTTCAATTCAGTGCTGATTCTGAATATGCCTGATTTGTACTCCAACTGGCTGACATCCATACGATAAAACAAGATAAGATTTATGAAGATAAAATAAGATATTAAGAAAATACAAAATAACATACAGCAATCATACAGTACTCACACATTGCCCAGTACCTGTTGTAGACACACCATAGTCGTCCTCAGGCAGTCTCATAAACAAAGGATAAACATGTTGAGGATCTGGTAAGGATTCTCAAAAGTATTGTTCAATTATTATGCACCCACAGGTAACTGCTTTCTTTTAAAATGCATCCAATAAATACGACGGCAAGAGCTTACTTTCCCTCATCTTTATTTCAACTTGATACCATGGATGTCAGTTCAGTGGCTCTCTAATGAGGCGCCTGCAGAGGAAATCTGTTCAATAAGAATTACACTGGAATAAAACAATATATTGTGTAATGTTTTTTTATTACTTTGATGGATATTTAAGGTGGAAAAGAACAATCTAATTCAGACTCAATACATCAAGTATTTGTTCTGCCAGACATTTAATACCGAAACCAGTTATATATACTGCACATCTTAGAGCTGTGTTAGTCTAAAAGAGTTTGTCATAATAAATTAGTGTACACCTTCAAACGATGTCCCCTCTTTTATCAAGTGCCACATATAATGGGTTTGATTTGCAAATCATTGCTCATTATGCTCAAAGAAGAAAGCACTTCCTGTTAATCACTGGCAGGGATATCTGTGAGCCTTTTTTTCATCTCCAACTTCAATTACCAGCTTTTCTATGATAGATATAATTATGGACTCCACACCTCCATTTCATATTCAAAGACGAGATGAAATACTAAAACAGTGCTTTAAAGTATTACAATTAACCATATTGTCTCTTTAAAAGGCTCTCCAACACCCTGCAGATCGTCACATTCATTGCCATTTGTTCTGCTCTTCTTTTTACCCAAGTGGTTTTGTGTGTAAAAAAGCTTGGTGATGTTCACTCTTAATTGTATACATTTAGTTTAATTCAACATATAAACATGTTGCTGTGTTGGCGGGGACATAGATACACACAATACCCACGAAATTATCCATTTATGTACATCGAAGACTAGATCAAATAATCAGAGGGAAAAGATAAATAACAACAGAGTCAGATCAGTTAATAACAAACCAACACTTTATTTAAGACACAGTGATATTTTACAGTTCATGGATTCACTTCTTGCTAAAATGATTTTTTTACAGAAAACCTAGGTGCACCATTGAAATATCGTTTACCATTATTGGAATAAACACTAAAATACTTTCCGGAGCTGATGAGTTTACAGTATTCACCACGACAACTGCAGAGATATGTACAGAAACATGGGATTCAAATTTTTCCAAACAGGTTACTTTTGTCAGCTTAAATAAATAATGTCAGTGTGTGCTTCCATTTGTAATCCTTGACACAATGTGTTCTCCCTGAACGGATTTTCTTTTCAGCTCTCACCCTCAAGACCAACTGTATGTGCGTGACAAACACTGCCGAAAACAGAAGGGTAAAATCCTTGACATCAATCTATGTAATGTTTCTTCAAAACAGTGAAACATGTTACAGTAAAAGAGATACCATATAGCATGGCAGAAAAACAAGTTTTCCCTTTTTTAAGCAGACATTTTCATTTCGTTAGAATGCTTCACAGTTCACACCAAGGCCCATACCGGTGGAAAAAGCAACTAAAATCCCACTGATGTAGAAAATACAATATTAAAGATCAGTGAGTAACTCGGGTGATTCAAAGCGGTCATGACACCTTGCCACAGCTCACCTGGACCGTTTCAAATAACAGCGCTAAACTAACAGAGCAGAGCAGCGAGGCGTGAATCTGCAGGCTTTCAATCTCACTGTAGCAAACGGCTTAAAAAAACGTTACATTCAAGACTTCTTCATAAAAGGCTGCGACTGTCTTGATGTGGCGTTGTAGCAAAGAAACATGAGGTCAGAACATCAGTTCCACACGGAGACTGAGACATAGTTAAAATTCATAATAACTGCATGTAGAAAGTCTGCATTGTAGCAGCATGCTACACTGTACGAGTGGGTGTTTATTTGCGGCAAACAGAATATTACAGGATGGATAAAGGCGTGAAATAATGTACATGTCACACCTTTTCCCTGCAGATGCAGAGGCTTTTTTGAAGGAGTGCGATACAAATGTCATACAAAATGTGCATGTGTATATATTTAATTTCCAACTATGGAAAGTTATCCTTGGTTGATGAGCAGATAAAAACTGATGTTGTTGATTTAGCCGCACTCTTGCTCTTTGAGTTACCCAAATGCACCTTTTATGGTGAATAATTACTTTCATTAGTTACTTCTAAAATGTTGTAAACCTTCCTCATGTCAAAAATATACATTCAAATTATGTTAATACAGTAAAATAGTTTCTGTTAGACTGATAGCTCTTTTTTTTAAGCTCAGAGAAAATATCAAGTCTTTAAAGATCATCAAAAGTACCATTGTTTTTCCATTAAAAATATCTTGACTACATCTTTGGAACCTTGTCCCTTTTCACTCCCAGTAATACCAAACTGTTATTTGTATCTGTACCTCTGCCTGTGCAATCTGAGCTGCGTTTATCCACAGTGAAAAGCGTGGGGTCAGCCAGCACTCTGTCGTTCCCTTTTTAAGCCTCGCTAACCTCTACTTTCCCTTTCACACTGTCCAGCACACATTAAGCCATCCGGACAAATCAATAAATTATAGTGCTTATTGTCACACATGGACAACTACGAAATCACTTCAACATGTCGAGAAAATATACATATCTGCAGGTAAAAACTATTCCTCACAATGAAATGTGTGACAACGTCAAGTCCAAAAAGAAAAGTCAACACCTCTGTGAAGATGAGCCAAAAGTGCTACCAAACAACTTTGTTGTTTTATGCAGAGTAAATATGTTCCTGCTAGCAGTTCTTTTAATCAAAGGCTGTTTTTCTTGGAAACTTTCTATTCTAAAAGGTAATGTTTTTCAGGATATCTTCTCCAGAGCTCAGCGAACCTATGGTTCGTAAAATGTATTGTCTGTTCTCTCAGAAGCTTTGTTCAGGATCACTGCTAGCTCTCTTTCGATCAACCATGTGACGCACTTCAAGCAATGGAAAACAGGACTCTGAAACTTTCACTAACCTTAAAAGAAATCAATAGGAGCCGATCCAATGGAAAACGAATCAAATGAAGCATGTGCAGCATTAACTGTTTCTTGCAGTCAAAATTCCTTTTAGTAAATTCTGAACATAATTATTAATAACTTGCATTGTTCTTGAGTGTTGGTTACTGCTTGGCTCAGCTTTAACAGGTGTTGTCATTCTCAATGGCGCCATAATGTACATCTTAAAACATTAACCTGAATATGTACATTCTACATACCTGTCAAGCATCTCTACTTATAGGATACATACATGTTTATGTTTTAATATGCGAGACACTACAGAGAACTGTCCTATATTCCAGCTAGGGTTAAGAGACCAATTACTAAATACCTAAATATGAAATAAATAGCACGGCTGATGAAGGAGCTCATCTCTAGTGAGTCATAAATACAGCAGAAGGCTATTATTGATAGTTTTAAACTACACATTTTCTCCCTTAATGATGTGCATACATTTGAGCACTATATTGTCAGTATTGTGGGCTGATGAAGAAGATTGTTTGCTTGATCGGAACAGTATCTATTTGTTTTACTACTAAAGTTAGCAGGACTGAGCTTTGCATGATGCCTTCAGTTATGATATACTAATACTTGTCTATAGTGTTGTGTGAATTAGCCCCTACTGTCACATTGTCATCCTTCAACAGATTGTTGTTTACTGGATCATGGGATCGTCGTTGGGAGACACCAGACTCGGCACGCTAACAAACGGCTGTGTTTTGCCCTCGTTGTAGACGGTGGCTCCGTTGGACACGGTGGTGAAGGACAGGTGGTCGTGCTCCAAGATGGCGAGGTGGTCCTGGGGCTTGTCCTTCTTCAGGTAGAAGATTTTCCTCAGCTGCTTCAGCTGCTGCAGCTCGCAGAAGGTCTCCAGCACCACCAGCATGACAATCAGACCCAGGATCAGGTACACTGATGACACAAAAAGCAAAGGCAGGGGATTTAAAAAACATTGTATAGCTGCAGTAAGTAGTTTTATTAAATACCACCATATAAAAAGAAAACAAGAATAAACACATATCTTTTCATTACCCTGACAAGAAACACTTACATTTTCACCTAGATTTAAGATGTTTTTGAGATCTTAACAGTGAGGTTTCTATGGGAGTTTAGTTTTCTATTTATACTTTTGTATTAATATAGGTTGTACCTTCTTTGGTGGTGCTATGGCTACTGTGGTTGTATTTATGCAGTTTAAATTATTTTATCATTTCTCTATGCCTTTGTATTAGGAAAAACACAACTAATGAATGTTTCACTATTGTCCAAATACCTGTTGTTTACATTCGCTGACACAAGAGGGCAGTGGCTAGCCTAACATGTTACCATAAATGGAGTGTGTGCTTTGTTGAATGGTAAGAGGAAAAAAACCGTTTTAGACAATCACCGTTTAAGTATGTGTTGATCAGTGCCTGCAGCAGAATATTTCACTGACTGGTTTCCCCTTCAAACAGGCAAACAGGGGGGATATCCCCCGTGAAAATCCCTAGCATCCCAAGGCGTGTTTAAGTCGGTGTTTAAACGGTTTTATTGTAATACGACTATTGTAAAAGCACCTTTTTTACAGCACCAGTGAAAGGTTTTACTATATATTTGCATTCAAGCAATAGTCTTAAGATTGGGATTTATTAAGAAGGCAGGACATATGTACCACAGAATCAAGATACACCTTACATGCAAAACACAAAAGCAATGGAAGTGCTAATCATCATGCAAAATCATAGCTCCAAAAGGTTTCGCAGAGAGCGATGTCACTTCCGTTGTTCGTCAGAGAGGAAGTAGTACAAATGTGTCTGTTGGTATTTTTGCAAACCAATACATTGCGTCAGAGCTTCCTCTCTGTTCCTGCTAAATAACGTCTCACTGGTGGTGCGTACAAACCTCCCACACACATGCAGGCGACAGCTCACTACAGCAGTGTTCATCATTCATGCTGTACACCCACAGCCTGTCAAGAGTGCATGGGTTGAAATTGAATTTGACTTTTATTCTGGGCATTAATAGCTTTGACAGTGCTGCTAAAAGGAAGCTGAACAATCATGCAGAAAATGCAATCAATGCCTTGCTGCTCTCCATTAGGCCAGGCTAAGTTTTTCTCTGTCACTGCATTCTGTTTTCTAAACTTGCTGAATTAAAGGTATTAAGACGGGATGGAAAATGCAAAAAGGCTGTCAAAATGTTGCTTTATCAGCAGCATACCACAGTTAACAAAACTTACATTTGCTAAAAAAGTCTTTAGTTTAGATTAATAGCGGCCTATTTTTAAATCAATAGTATAGCCTAAAAATAGCAATAGCAATGCTGTAAAGTGCTGTAAAATGTATGTTATATCATCTCAGGTCAAACTGAGATAAAGCCAACACTATAATATGTACTACAATCTAGATCTGAAACAGGGACCTGCTAGTCTTGCTTCAGCTAATTCTTATCGACCAGTATATGAATTTACAAAAAGGGTACCAATTATACCTGAATCCTATCTGTGTATCTGTTATTCTTAGACATGTGTTTACCATATTGAATATATAAAATAACAAATTCTTTACCACACATTTACAGTAAAGCACTAGTAAAGATCTGGTTGTGTCACACCCAGATCAAAGTTCACCATCATAAAATAGTCCATATGTGATACTCTTACACACCTTCACCGTAAATCATTTATTCTGAAACTGAGGAACTATTTAACAAATTAATTAATCACACTATCATATATCATACAGTGTTATGCACATTCTATATCTACATCTGTATAAGGGTTTGATTTTCTTGATGCTTCCTGTTTCTTCCAGTACAAACAAAGAAAGCAATATATTCTCTTTGCAACAGGAAGTGTTTATGAGAAATGTAATTCGACGTGCAGACACTAACACAGGCTCTGCTGTGTGCAAGTTGTCCTAATATATTGGCTCGCAGTATATATGATTTGAAAATGATATGACAACGTTCAAAATGGTTCACAAAGAACCATGACAAACACCTTTATAAGGATTCAAATGGACTTGATGCCATGTCTTTTCCATGGAATTAGCAAGTACAAAGAATAATGTCCACTCACCAGTGATGCCCACTTTGTAGAGTTCCCTGAACTTCTGATTGGTGGCCTCTCCAGGTACGTAGTCTCCCAGGCCGATGGTGCTGAGGGAAATGAAGCAGAAGTAGAAGGACTCCAGGAAGTTCCAGTTGTCCTCCAGCGCTGAGAAGATGGCGGCGGGGATGAGGAAGAAGCAAGAGACGGCCGTGGTGGCGAGGACGGTGGCATGGACGATGGCCACCAGAGGCTTGGACACGCCCCAGCGCCTGTGGAAGTACATGATGGGCCTGCGCGTGCTGAACACCATGATCCTTTGCACCACAGCAGTGAGGAAGAGGAGGGTGAAGGGGATGCCAATCACTGAGTAGATAATGCAGAATGCCTTCCCGCCGCTTGACAGTGGGGCTGTGTGACCGTAACCTGCAGGGAAAGAAAGCACACAGGAAATAAATGGGTGTAAACGTCTTCACTCCATCTCACAAAACGGCATGTTGTTTCTGGTTCATTTAAACTTATCTGACTATGTTCCTGAACATCCAGAACAGGAAGTTAAATACAATTAGGGAACTAAACACAGTAACCGGCAATACCCAAGATGTAGGCTCTCTTAAAGCAGTTACAGGTAGATAGAGGATGATTTCTGAGAATAGGATTGTGTTCTTGTACATGTTCTTGTGAAGTGGAACTAACAAGAGTGTAAAAGTGCTGTTTTCATGGTGTGTGTGTTTTGTGAGTAATCTATCTGTTGTAACTGTTGAGAAACAAAGGTATTAGAAAGTATTCCACAACAGTCCACATGTTTGATTCATCACAGTTGGTGGGACAAAATGAATAGCAAACCTATTCCGAATGGGCCATTGCGATTAATAAAAACAAAATGTTTAAGACATTCAGAAAAAGACAGAGCTCTATCTGACCTACATATCTGTCAAGTCTCTGTTTAGCCGTCATCAGAATGTGTTGAGACGTATACAGGAAAGGCTTTAGTAGAGGTTATCACCAAAATCGTGTATGTTGAAACCTCCCAGATAACTGCAACTGCGCTCAGACTAAAGTTCTTCAGGTATCCTCCCTGACGTCTGCTGTGATTTTTTTGAGCATTGCTAGATAACAGAAAAAACATCTATGCACAGTGCCATGCAAAATATGTGTAAATGACAAACTATTTGTTTAAAAGCTTGACCTAAACTAGAACATGTAATGCCTGAGGAAGGTGATGATGTTGACATAGAAAACAGGTATACTATGCTCCTGTCCCTCACACTGGATGAAGGCTTGCCTCTGTCTGCAATACAGCAACATACTGTGCAAGAGGGCAGCTCATTTAATGTTGTCAAGAGGCAAGGCAGTGTTCACTGTGTCAAAAATGGTATACAAATATAGTATAGTATGTATTAGAAATATTTTTTTAATACAAAAATAGTAGCAGTTTGCTAATTTATGTTATATATTCCTAGGGACACATTTTTAGTTTCTATACCAGCTTAATTACATTCAGAAGGACATGTTTGTGTGGCCTAGCAGTGGTTTGGGTACATTAAAGCCCCCCAGAAAACGATTTTTAGCCAAAACATTGGCCCACTTCAGACTAAATGTTGGTTGTAAACAAATGATATGTTGCTCTGCTCGCCTGGTCGGCTGCAGCATCACATGCACTTTCCTCGGGGACCAACACTTACCTGTGGTGGACAGCACGGTGCTCGCGAAAAACAGCGCAGAGGTGAAGTCCCAGTTCCAGTTATCTGAGGCGTTATTGAGGATGGAGACCCCATAATTACTGGCATCCAGGGCTTTCTTTAGAAACCTCTCCAGACGATCCTCGGATAGACACTCGTTTTCTTGGAGGAACTGTTTTTTAATGGTTCTCAGCTCCTGGCGCAGGAGGTCTTCGTAAGGCAGCTCAACCGAAGAAAAGACCACAGCACCGAATACGAGATAAAGGACATACCCCAAGACTAGAGACACAAAATACCATGTCGATTTATGACTCTGTATCAACCGCACACATGAATTGCTAGCAAGAGACTGGAGCATTGTTGTACCTCGGGGTAACGTTACCGTTGTATATAAGTATATTACGAAACTAACGTTATCAATGTAGTGGCCTGGCGCGTTATATTACCTTAATAAAGAGCTATCCTCGAGAGAGGGATGTTTTTATAGACAAAGCTCAAATGAGGATCCTCTCCCACTCCACGAAACCTGCTGTGGGTTCTGAAGCGTTCAGGTGCCGTCGGACATATCAGTGTCATTGGATGAGAATAAGAGTATTTTACTATAGAAACTCCTCCATGCGATTGCACTTGCAACGTAAGATTGTTTTGGACGGCTTGAATAGACAAATAGATGTGAGATAATGTTTGTATAAAAGCACGAACAAAAATAGGCCACGTAAGGTTTCATCATCATCATCTTCTTTTTTTTTTTTAAAGACATGCAAACACATCGTACTGGGACTGATTCATAAAATAATAAATACAAATCCGCAATTCTGTTTATGTACCGTTAATTTGTTTGTTTAGTCTATTTAAGAAAAAGAAACACGTATTAAAAGGTTCCTGCGTGTAGTTTTCCTATTTACAAGCTTTTATTGACCCTGAATGCATCAAGTGATGTGGCGGCGACGACAAAGGCCGGGCGTGTGACGTAAGAGTTTCCGTTCCTCTCCTCCCAGGTAGTCTTTTGACGTCTTTCGGTGTCTATTTAAAGCCATCGTTAACGTCCAGCCATTGTCACCGTCTCATCAGGTTTTGTTTTGTAACTAAAGAAAGTGATTAGCATAATGTAAAATGATACGCCCCGATACGTAGATATAAAGCAAGTTTAGAGGCATGCTGGGTTGTAGAGACAGGTGGCTTCAGTAAGAACTGAGCTCGGTTAAGTTAGAAACATATTGACGTATTTGAACTTGATGGATCCATAATTCATAAACATATTGTTGTTAAAACGACGATGGCGTCTTTTAATAACCGTAGTGAGGGAGACGACGAGGAGCAACAACTGAATTTTCATCAAAACGAGCCGAGCTGAACAACTTGCATTGTTGTCTGTCTGCAGTCGGAGGAGAGACAAGTGAGCAGGGACCGTCCACAAAGTGCAGCACCGAAAGACACACACAAATATTCAATGACTACCCTTTGATACCGTCAACATAAAATGCTTTTAAAGTATTTATTGTGTACCATATTCAATAACCTCAGTATTGTACAGTGCAGTGCTACGAAAATAAAAAAAATGGGTTATACTACAACATTTAGTTTGAAAAAGAACACCTTGGAAAGATTTTTTATGATTTATTTTTTTTGTGTACACTATTCAAACAGGTGCTACCAAAATAACTTTATAAACCAACGCTCTCCTGCTGGCTATACCACACACTAACAAGTACAACATTTATTTTGTATAATGTTGATGAATATTTCTTTTGTAAAATTGTCTCCTGTTCCTGCGCATAAAATCACAAAAATTGATCATATACAAATGACCATTCTGCATTATAGATGTAGGTGTATTTCACTGCAAAATCTTTAGTAGGCCAACTTCAACTTATGTAAGCTTTTGAATGCAAGACATGTACTTGAAAAAGAGTGTTTTCGAACTGTAATAATACTTGTACTGGAGTGAAATATCAAAATTATTCTACTGTGACTTCTGTAGAAACGTCATTTCATAAATGCAGTTTTTATGTAATGTTGAATTGTTATTGTGATATTACTGTTTTATCTTTGAATGGGCTGCCATTTTAAATTGAAAATGAGTTGTTTCTTCTTTTTAATCGCAGCAAGTTTGCTTCTTGCCTTGCGATGAAGTGTGACGAAAACCTATAGGCTACAGTATACGCTATGGGAACAATATTAATTTGAGTATTTAATTTGTATAAATGACCTTATTATAAATTAATACTTTAATTGTACATCCACACTAATTATGAATATGAATACACTATTTGGAATTTCTGGATTGTGAGTTGCCATTGAAAACATTTTCAATTAACTTTTTTTGTTTTTAGGTATTTGTGGCCAACACTTGATTTTAGGTACAATTGACCAAATCATATTTATGAACAAACATGTAAAGATCAACTGTAACATTTATGACTTGAATATAGACATTTTGTTAGTAGCCTCATTAAGTTTGACTAACCAAGTGGACAACTGCCACAAGTCCACCAGGGGGCCCCAGAACCCCCAGAATGCATGGGCTGCTGCAATGGTACAGCATTACAGGAATACTGCATATAATTCACTGCAGGTGAGAAAAGAGGGGATTCATGGGCCCAAACAGATACATAGGGCAATGGGTCGCTGGTTACATTTGCTTCTTCTGAGAAATTCTTCATTCGTCACGGTGTTGCAGGACATGACAATGGGACCCTGACTGACATCATATCACATTTTGGGTCCCTAGTAGCCTACTTTATTATTATTATCTAAGGCACTACTCTCTGGTGATGGGGTAATGCCATCTGGAATCAGTTTCCCCATTCTTTCACTGACAACTAATGGTTTTCATTAATAATTATTTAAATTATTCCCAGCAGTCATTTGAAGCATATTGCATTTTCCACTGCTCTAAAACAAGTACTTTGTACTATGTTAATTCATCATATTTTATCATGAGGTGATGAAAGGAAAACTGATTTGACTGATGTACTTTGAGGTTAAAACCTAGCAGTGGGGCCTTGCACAGCTATGGCCGTAATGACCTATCCGGGTTGCCGTAGTAATGCAAAACTGTGGCGCTCCTCCTCAATGAGCGTTGGAAAGATGGCGACGGCATACGCACAAGCGAGAGTCAACTGTGCCGGCGGATAGAAAGTGTTCAAAAGAGACACAATCCGCCTCTCTTGCAGAGATTTAACGGTGCAAAGTCTGTCTGATATCACTTAGACATGGTTTAGTCCATGCACGGCTAGGAACAAGAAGCCACTGCTTTTCTATGGAGCCTCCGGATCGCAACAAGCCCAGCAGGTATGCGAATTTGTTGAACAGACTACACCATCAGGACCTCGCACTTGCTAAATAGGGAGAGAACGTAACACTATGGCGGCGCTTGCGCATCTCCTAGAAATCGACTTCCTGTCAAATAGTGGTAGGCGTGCAGTTACTGCATTTGCAACACTGGAGTTGCAAACTTTTTGGAGCAACATTTTTAGGCTAACTTTGCTGCAGATATTATCTTGTCGTCCGATTTTCTGTTGCTAGAGAGAAAGGAACAATGCTCGCCAAATGATAAGGTAACATTTACGAACAATTACCAACCGCTGTGCAACATGCCAGAGAATAAGCTAGCTAACATCCACTATTAGCTGTCGCTTGTCACTTTATTGTTCAGCCGCAAGTTCCCCAACAGAAACTGATCTACCTGTAACTAAATACTTAACAATGCGGACTCGTAAGGTTGAATACAAAGTGTGTTATTCATGTTTGAGTATGCCAGACCATGCATTTTAATAAAACACCGAAGCTTAAACTTCGCTTTCTTTAGCTAGCATGTCGCTCCACTGTTATTGTTAATCATCTAGCTCGACTTGTCGTTCGTGTTGTTGTCTCGCGGTCATCTGCTGAATCATGATATGGGCTTGTGGACTGTGTGCATTATACACTTAATGCATTATGTAAAAAATCATTGTAATTGTTTCTTGTTGTGGTTTATAACTTTGTTGACAATCTGTTGCAAATGTATGTGCAGCAGCAAATGTTTCATCATGATGTATGCATTTCTAGTGCTCAGATGACAAGGTTACTGAACGATACTTATGCAACCTCGCAGGGGAATGCATACACACAGACGGTCATAAGATGTTTTTGTCATATGTGCACGTCTTCTAATCGCAGTGTTTGTCCCTGACGGCTGGAGACAGACCCTCAGGATTATGCTGTTATGTCTTCCCCTCTCCTCTATTTTCCATACATGCAGTAGTCTGTCTGTAGAGCGACTGACTTTGAAAGCGTTTTTCACATTGGATCAGCTCTTTCATCTGCTTTGGTCTTGAGAAAATATCTTGTGTTTTGACTACTATTTCAGTATTGATTGTGTATCAGCCAGTTGTTATTCCCTTGCACCCTTGTTGTGACCACTCAGTGGACACACAAACAGCTTGCATGATTGTGCAATACTGATCCTAGCTGTCCGGCTTTGTTACATAAAGACAAATACTGAGTATTGCCATTGCTGGTAACAAGTTGAGATGATAACAAGATATTAACGATCCTGTTTGTATCCAGCTGCATGTGTTTACAAAGTTTAGGGTGAGAGGTAAAGCATACACTGAAGGGCTTTAGGTGTGTTTTTACTAGATAGCATATCCTGTCAGTGGGCCTGCATTTGGATCTGCCTGACAATCTGTTTGTGTTACTATTTCTATAGTATCTGGATTAGAAACATACACAACTTGCACCATTGTGAACAATGTAGCTTACATTACAATATGAAATCAATAGGTTTTGTTTTGGTACTTTTACGAGACAGGTCCTTCTTTACATACATCAGAAATATACCATAATTATATATCAGCTATTCTGAGAAAGATTTGTTATTTACTTGTTAGGCTATTTAGCGCTATCATTACCAAGTACAGAGGTTCTTTGTCAATAATGACTTGTTCCCAAAGTCAGTCTGAAGACATTGTGGCTAACATGCATTCCAGAGATTTCAGGATGTGGTGAACAGTGCACAGTGGATAGCTGACTGGAGCCCCGGAGACGCTCATGGGTAGAACTCATTACTGCCTGCGTTTGCCAGGAGCACAGGCTGTATACAGATGGAACGTCCTCTAGTATTTCCTAACTGCATCCTGTCTCTGCCCACACCTGATTTAGAGAAATGTGTGCTGCTCCCACATGCAGCCACCCTCGTCTGCCATTTCTTTTTAAACAATCGGAACTTTGTAACTTCTAGAACTATGGCAGTTGTTCTTGTTAATACGCTGCAGGAGTGAAATCATCATGATAGAAGACAAAGGAAAAGTGATCGTTCATTTAATTTGAAATGTATGATGTGCTTAACTGCAAGACAGTTGAATACAAGTTGAAACTGACAAAGGCGTTGCTTATGACTGTACAGTGTCAGATTTAAATGTTCTAGGTGGAGCAGACTACTGTCTGCACTGAATATATGATGCAAGTGGCATTAGGTGAAAAACATGTGATTACACCATTTACCTCATGCTGCAGCCCGTAGTCTGCAATCACTGTCTACATCTAGATTTATTTACATCATGTGACTTGTTGTGGTTAATGGCATGCACCTCCACTGCTACAGTATGGTCTATGACTTTTCTTAGTATACAGGCATTTCCTGGTGTGAAGGGATTTTAAAGCCACAATTCTATTAGAATAAAGTGACTTTTTGCATTTAGTATCACTTCTTGCAGAAGCAAGCTCATCTGTTGCACAGTCATCAGTAAGACAGGTCGGGTGGTCCACGTTCTGGCAATGTCGCACTGTTCCAGAGAAGGGTGGGGTCAAGTACGTTGTGTGCTTTGTTTCTGAATTCTTTCAGCCTATGGCGCACATTGCCTGTTTGTTTGGGATAAGCAGAGCTCAGAGATGCATACTGTTGTAAGTATGAGCCTAGTTCCATTGAGATTTGCATGTGCACACGTTTTATATTCTCTACCCTTACTAGTTAACCATAGGTTGAAATTAGTAGCCAGTTGACACATTCTTTCTAGAGTGGGGGGGTAAACAAAATCTGGATTTAGCCTAGCCAGCAACAGTCATGCCATGACCTAATTGATAGAGAGTGTGCTCTTACAAAACCCCGGCCCCCTTTCTCCTCCTTTTCCTCTCTAAAAAATCCCCTTTAGTTTAGGCATTGTGAGCAAGTGTGCTCACCAACCAGCTGTGTGCTATTCAGCTGTGGGCCTCACGGGCCACGCGTCACAACTATACAATAGGGTGCCCCTTCCTGGTACAATGGTGTGGATGGTTGGTGTCAAAGGTCAGGCCCCCCTGACTCTGGCAGCCCTTCGTATCACTGCTTCAGTCGCTATATAGAAAAGACTCTCAATTTTGTGCTGTTTATTATGCACTCAGTGTTTCTGCCTAGAGGCTCTAGCATTCCACTGGCCTTTATTGGAGCCCCAATGAGCCATCAGATGAGCCATTGAGAGCAGCCAGACGCCATCTGCAGTGGTAATTCACTAGTTGCTGCCAGGCAGGGACAGCTTGTGGGCCATAGTGCTGCATCGGTTAACTGCAGGGCATGCAGGCCTGTAACTTTCCCTGTGAGGCCTTCGAGTAGGCTCTAGGAAGAAAGCAAATAATTCAGAAGAGGAATTTGGTCAGTCCTTTTCTGCAGCGTCTCATGGCAACCAAACAAACAACCTGCAGTGGTGGCGTCATTGGTTCCGCTGTCATTCCTGAGTGATTTAGTCATGCTGTTCTGCGTAGGGAAGTGTCTTTTTTTAAAACCTGGTCTCTTTCCCTCTCAAATGCGTGCGCTATTTCTGTCTTCAGACACCCCACGCACCGGTGCATGCTTTGAATGTTTACAAATGTACCCACATTGTGATCATATTTGTGATAAGCGCATTAGAAGAGTTTGAGGGCATTTGCTGCTCTCTTTATGCAGTTTCCTGATAGCTGTCTCATTTTTGGCATTGCAAAAGCACAGCAAATTGTCTGCTGTTGTTATGCTAAAAGCTTATTGCAACACACTAATTGCTTGCTGTGCCGTTCTTGCGCCTACATACTGAAAAGATCACGGTCGTGTCCAGCTCCTGCAGAACAAGCCTCTTCACAGTTTCCCATACAATGCACTTATAAAGGCACCAGTGTTCTTTCATGCAGGAGTTATTCTGTAATTGCAAGACTACTGCTGTGGTAAAATGGTGGTGCGATTGATTTTATTCTTCTGTTTCATTCAGGAAGTCTTGATCTGGATTCTTTCAGCTTATATAGTTGCAGGATTTGCAGCAGGTGTCTGTCTGCCTCGTTCCACTGCTGCTCCCAGGGGATTGTGTGGGACAGGTTTTGCAGCGGAGCAGATGGGCAATAGAAGTCGGGTCTATCTCTCTCTTTATGCGGCTCTTTGAAAAGCTTAAGCAAGTCATTTCCAGATTAACCCCCCTCTCTTAACACAGACACACACACACTTACACACACACACACTTACACACACACACTTCCACAGCGAGAGTGTGCCCCTTTCAACTCAGTGTGCACAGACGCAGGCAGGCGCGTGTTGGGGTATGCCTTTCAGTCAGATGATCGATGGAGGGACACATGGCGACCAGCGTTTATAACGCCTGTTTTCATACCCCCTGTTCCTTCTCTTTTTGTTTTTGTTGGCGGGGGTCAGACCTTCCAACCTTTCTCTCTAATCCTGTTAAAAACCCCTCAGTAAGGCATTAGGGAACAAAGCTCTGACATTGTAATCTGGAAAGGCTCGCTGCTCCACTCTCTACTTTTCTTTTCTTTTTTTCCTCTTTTCCCAGAAGGAAGTGTTTCAAGTTATTGCAATGTTTATTTTCTGCACAATTTGATGCAATGCATTCTGCCTTACATTTTCTGAAATTCACAAGAAGAATGATTTCAAGAAACCATTATGTTCTCACTTAATTGTTGCTCAACATTAACGTTAAACACATGAAAGAGACTTTCTGTTTTGCATAAGCACTGTGTTTGCATCAATCTAACAACTACTCCACACTTAGGGTGAGTGAGTCTCAGTGCTGCGTTAAATCTTGGCTTGTGCAGCATTTATGATGACAAAGCAGAAAGTGTTGATGAGGGTTACTATTTCTCCCTCTGGTTGAGCCAATATGTTTACTTAGACCAAGAGAGGGGGCCAGTAGTGAAGCCACAGATTATTATCCTGTTTCTGCACGCCTGTGGTCTTGCACAGAGTGTTTCTGCTGTGCATGACCACAGGAGAAATTCAGGCTCCAGAGGACAGACGTCGTCAGTCTGATGTAGAAGCAGACATTCAGTCTAGTTGCAGTTCAGGAACGTGTTTGCCGTGGCCTTAAAGGAGATTTGCTGCACACTCTGTTATGGGTCCAAACAACCACTGTGTTTGACCTTGCACACACATTTATTTGGTTTCATTATGATATGACTGAAATAGTTACGTAAGGCCAAAGCTCATTGGCTGGCTATACATATCTTTTTGTTGCAGATGATTGTAAAGATGCAAATGTTTTCTTCAGTAAAAATGTGTCATTAAATGTCGACAGGCCGGCCAAACCAGTGGGAGATGAATCCAGACAGATCTCGGCGGTGGATGATACCTGGGATTCTCCCAGCGAGGAAGAAGAAGTTATGTACGGCACAACGCCTCCTTATACCTCCCGCCAGATGAAACGCATGTCTGGCAAACATCAACGAAACATCCAGCCGAGGACTGCAGGTCGCTCTCCCAACAAGGGTAAGTTAATAAGTCTATTTGACTGAATGGAAATCCTTTTAAACAATGTTTTTCCTTTTTTACATGAATTGTACTGACTCCGAGGGGGGATTTTCTGTTTATTCCAGTGGAAGTCACTCCACCCGTCGAGAATCCCAAGCCAGCAGTAGCTGTGCCCCCTGAGGAGCACAGCTACAAGCAGGGCAAGAAACAGAGGGCAACCCAGCGCTCCACAGAGAGGGATCACAAGAAGACTTTTGAAGGCTCCTTCATGCTGGATCCACTCTCAAAGCCAAGCCCTTTCAGCACCCTCAACATGGATCCCAGGAAGCATTACTTGAGCTTGGGCTGCAGCAGCTGCAAACTTCCTGTGTCTATGCCCCACATAGTCCGGACCCACCGTCAGACCTCCAGGACAGACTGTCCCGCCGACCGCCTCAAGTTCTTTGAAACTCTGCGGTTGCTTCTCAAGCTTACATCTATGTCCTCCAAGAGGAAGGAGAAGGAGCAAAGGGGCCTGGAGAACATGGCTTTCATGGGTCACAACAACGAGGTCATTTGGTTGGAGCTGCAGGCTTGGCATGCACGACGCTCCACCGGTGACCAAGACCTTTTTCTTTTCACTGCCCGCCAGGCCATACCGGACATCATCAATGAGGTGCAGCACTTTAAGGTAAACTATGCCAGCCTTAGAGGGGCACAGTGTTTAGGGTCTCAAAATATTCATGAGGACTATCAGACTCTCCCAGATCTAGTCTGTGGAGAGGAGAGGGAGCCTGCCCTCGCAGAGATCAACCACTGTGGAGTAGACCCCTGGGGCTTTAACGCTTTCCCTTCACCTGCAATGAATGCAGCAGAGCCTCTGGGCTCCGGCACAGATTGCAGGGATCACCTTCAGCGCCAGCGGCTCGCGTTCGAGCAGGTCAAGCGTGTTATTGAGCTGCTGGAATCTGTGGAAGCTTTGTATCCGTCTTTGCAGGCCCTGCAGAAGGACTATGAGAAGTATGCAGCGAGAGACTTCCAGGGCAGGGTGCAGGCGCTCTGTCTGTGGCTCAATATCACCCAGGACCTCAACCAGAAGCTGCGCGTTATGGCCACTGTGCTCGGCCTCCATGATTTATCCCGTATCGGGTGGCCTGTCTTTGAGATTCCTTCACCTCGCTGCTCCCGGGGCAACGAAGAAGAGGAGAATGAGGAGGATGAGGAGAACGATTCGACAGCCACTTTTACAGCTGAAAGCGATGGAGAGGACAGGGAGGCTGAGGATGATGAGGGGCTTCTGGGAAGTGTATCAGAGGAGGAGTTGTCTCCCACCCTGACTCCTAAATTTGCCCGGTTGTTGTCAGAAGAGGAGTTTCTCCCAACTGCTACAGCAGGAAGGGCAGAAATGATTGCAGGAGGAGTATTCTGCCCTACAGCCATCTACAGGCCGTTTGTGGATAAAGCTCTGAAACAGATGGGACTGCGTAAACTGATCCTCAGACTGCACAAGCTGATGGACCGCTCTCTTCAGA
The DNA here is from genome assembly GCF_000735185.1 of Notothenia coriiceps. Classification (NCBI taxonomy): domain Eukaryota; kingdom Metazoa; phylum Chordata; class Actinopteri; order Perciformes; family Nototheniidae; genus Notothenia; species Notothenia coriiceps. The sequence continues at coordinate 91,377 of NW_011353700.1, read as the reverse complement.
GGTCCAGAGCGGCGCTGCTCCAGCACACGCCTGCACTGGAGGTGAGCATCAATTCTTAACTGCAAATAAGTGCTGTTCTAAGTATGAGTGGAGTTCACTTTTTCAGTGTGCCGACACAAATGAACACACACAGGGAGACGTCAAAATTAACTATTACAAATGAAACCTTAAAAAGTAGGATTAAATATACATCAAAATGCAGCCTTTTGACCAGTTTAAAAAAAATGGAGGATCCGCCTAATTTAAATTGAAGTAAGTTATCTTTGGATTTTCTCAAACCAAAAAGCCAATTTTAAAATGTCACCTTGCACCTCCAGACATTGTGATGGTCTTTTAAAAAAATGTTTAAACAAATATATACCGTAATTTTCTGACTATAAGCCCCGCCTTTTTCCCTATTTTTCGACGCTGCGGCTTATATAACGGTGCGGCTAATCTATGGATTTTTACAGCTAACGGCCAACACCTTTAACTCTATGGGCTCTATGGCCGGTCCGCGGACCCCCACCTTTAAGCGGCGGGTTCCAGCAGGAAAAGCTGGAGGCCGGAAAAGAGTGAGACAGGTAGCGCGCAAAAGTAAAAGTGGAACCGAGAGTGGTATGCCGCTGCTGCGGCTTATATTCAGGTGCGCCTTATAGTCCGAAAATTACGGTAGATCAATACAATATAATATTCAACAGATCAATCAAGAATAGAGACACTCGATGGTCGAAGTTCTATATTTAAGATATGTTTTACATTGGCAGTTGGATTATTTCCTTTCGGACAAAACGAGACACAACATCATTGACTATATTCTTTTTCAGGTTTTTAAAAGCAATAATCAGCCTGAAGCATCAGGTAATGCTTTACAGTCAGACTAGATGCAATTTTCCTCTCACAATTTCCAAGCAAAGGAACACTGTAGAATATGGGGTTTCAGAGCAGCATTGATATAGGAAGTAGTCACTGAATTGCCGAATAACAATTCAAGAATACACATCAGAAGTATGTGTGATGAAACACAAGATATAATGCTCCTACATTTGTGCTAATGTATGTAATGAATACTATTTGTGCCATATTCCAGTTATCATGGGATGAAGTTCCGTTTCAAAGCAGTCTAGACCTGCTGTATTAGTGGAGAGTGAACGCAGTCAAACAGTTAATTGTAATGTTCACAGTGTACATGTTAGTAATTTAATTAGGCACTTGAGGAAACAGCATTTGGAGCTTACCAGAAGCCAGGCTATAAACAGAGGGTGTGCAAACACGAGCTAGTGAAAGACAAAGAGAGCTGTAAAAGGAGATGATTATTAGAAATTGAGTTTATTGCAAACGATAATCAGCTCATCTGCGTGTTGGAAATGTTGTTACCACTTTATGAGCTGTTGAGGAGTTTGTTTTTTAAATACTTGCTTTCAGCTGAGAAGGTACTAGGAATGTGAATTTATTGAGGTTATGCTTATTTGCACAGATCAGATGGTCATATTTTTATCAATTTATGCTTTATTGTGCAACCCAATAGAGATGCATCTCAAATGTTTGCAGATGCATGTTTGAGATTGGGCGGCAAGGATGCATAAAGCAACACAAAGTCTCAATTTCATTTATTAACATGCAAAATCCAATAAAAGTTTACAAATTCACAAGGCCAACTCTGTTCATATGGTCAGCCATGACACATGTTGAATGAACTTTCCCTGATCTTCCTCCCTCAGTTTGCAGACTTCCCCGACCCCATGCTGTACAGTGACTACCTGCCGGAGCTGTCGCGCCATGAGTCCTGCAGCGGCCCGGCTGACCCAGAGCTCGGAGCCGACCAGGTGTCCTGGGAAGATCTGCTGGACATGGACCTCCCCTCCTTCCGGCCAGCGTTCCTCGTGCTGTGCAGGGTCCTTCTCAACGTCATTCATGAATGCCTTAAACTGCGACTTGAACAGAGGCCTGCTGGAGAGCCCTCACTGCTCAGCATCAAACAGGCAAGCAGCTGTTATAAGTGGCTCTTCTAAGTAGGTTGCCCCAATCATGCTGTATGACTGAACACAGATATACAATTTAGTTCCATTGCTGCTATTTTGCTTAAAGAAAGGGACCAGTGTTATGGCACTGTTGTTTAACCCAGTAGCCTAAACGTACGTATGTGTCATTTCTATAGGGATGCAAGATTCCTATTTAGTTGAATAATTTGTTACTACTTTCCCAAGTCTATTAGAAAGTTGTGTAATACCTCTATATAGATTATCACATAAATGGTTAATCATAGTACATTTTGTCTCAAACTAAAAATATTGAAGTAATTGTTGTTAAAATGTTACTTGTCAGAACTAATAGGAGGAATTATATCATATATAAATGCTAATCAAGTATTTGTTGTGCTTTGCAGTTGGTGCGTGAGTGTAAGGAGGTCCTTAAAGGTGGTCTTCTGATGAAGCAGTATTATCAGTTCATGCTGCGTGGCGTGGTGACTGATGCTCAGGGCTTGCAGACTAATGCCAATATTGATGAGTTTGAAGAGGACCTTCACAAGATGCTCGAGGTCAGACTCCTCTCCTTTCTCTACTTCTAGTTACAGCATTTAAATGTGGTTCCTCTTTAGAGAGACAGTCTCGCTGTATGCAATATTGAAATATAGGTTGTGGTGATCTAAAAAATGTCGTTGTTTTTGTAGGTCTACTTTGACTACATGCACAGTTGGATCCAGATGTTGCAGCAGCTGCCTCAGGCCTCTCACAGCTTAAAGAACCTGTTGGAGGAGGAGTGGAACTTCACCAAGGTCATCACTCCTTACATCCGTGGAGGGGAGGCCCAGTCTGGGAAGCTTTTCTGGTCAGTTACTTACCTGCAAACTAAATTGGATTGAAGTTAAAGAGGAGTGATTACAGCAAGTGTAACCTGTTTCAATGCTTATATGGTAGGGATGTGCATCTCCATCACTGAGGCCGATGCGATGCGCATCTCGATACGTTGCCACGATACGATACATTAACGATACATTTGAAACACCAGGCGATGCGATACGATTTGATTCAACATTATGCGATTCGGGGCGATACGATGCGATTCAACACGATGCAAAAATAATGATACTTCAAAATGGTACGACAGAGGATTTTTGTTTTATTCCTTATATGCAGCAAATCATACATTAACAAAAAAGTGCTTTACATATTTGGTACTGCACATCCCATCATGCCGTTTATTTTTTTACCTTTAAAAGCTCTCCAGAGTACAATTGTATAACACCTCACAGTTAAACAATGTAAGGATGCATTGCTCATGATTAACAATGTGCAAATAACAGCTACCATAGAGCAATGCCCATACNCACCAGACCACAGTTTGTTACATTGTTTCATTTTTCAGAAAGTTCGGTTTGCGTTCACACGGGCAGAACTCAAACGGACTATAAACTTATATATATATTAGGGATGTGCATCTCCATAGCTGAGGCCGATGCGATGCGCATCTCGATACATTGCCACGATACGATACATTAACGATACCTTTGAAACACCAGGCGATGCGATACG